>NW_022990491.1:0-127920 GCF_902827175.1 Gymnodraco acuticeps
CCACCCACACCACACCACACACACACCACACACAACACAACACACCACACACCCAACACACACACACACCACACACACACACACACACAACACACACACCACCACACACACACACACCACACACACACACACACACACACACACACCACACACACACCCACCACACACACACACACACACAACAACCCAAACGCACAGGTAAGCTGCAGGACCAGGAACACTCCTGCTGGACCCTCTTTTACTTGTGAATCACAAAGATTCACATTTTATGGAGATTTGAAAAGTTATTGTATTAAACTGAATCCACTCTCTCTCTGCATGAGCTGCTCAGTTCAGACTTCTGTAGTTATTATTTAGCACAACACAAACAAAACAACAGTAGAAGTGACTTTAGCTCAAGTGAAATAATATAAAAATAATGGATCTTTATTTATTATAATTTAATTGTTATAAAAAATTATATCATATATTATTCTGAAATGGACCAATCTGCACAATGACTACTTTTAGCTACTTTCACTATATTTGTTTGGTTATTTAAATTGATCAACATTGCTGTAAACGTGCCAGTGCTAGCCAGCAGGCGTATTGAGCTGATACAGCATTCCCCACAATCTGTTCTTTGACGCATGAAATTCTTTATTATTTTTATTCCACCGGGTTATTTTGCTGCGCTTCTCCTCCCACAATGAACATCGCAGAAACTCTGTTCAAACATCAAAACGTTCAGCTCGGTCGGGAATCGATGGCTATTACTTTTCTCATTCATAACTTTCATAATTCCAGAGATACATCCCATAATGCATCACATTTGTAACCATTGAAGTCAATGGAGAAACTCTTCAGACTTCAACAATCTTCATGTGACTTCAACTGCTAACTGCTCATTCATACTTTCACTCAGAAACCTCATTCCAACTTTAAAATGTTAAACATCTTTCTGACATTATTCGTGTAAACGACTTTTAAATCTGATTCTTACTTTTAGAGATATTAAACATTGTTCAGACCTTGGTATAGAGGTTTTCTTCACATTTTAGAGTCCGTGATGTCTGGAGGACAGATTTAATTTTGCCTTCATATTTTCTTTTAAACCTGCCATAATACAAAAATAATTAAACAAAATGCCTCTTGAGGGCATGAAGTGACAAAAAACGTTCAACATGTCTCCATTAAACCCCATTGTAAAATCAGCCTCATCTTTCCCCACCTCAGCAGCCGCACACCTTTAGTTAATCTGCCAAAAAAGGCCACATTATTAACCCGAAAGTACACAAAAAGCACACTTCAGATGCTCAAGGTCCTTGACATGCTTCACGCTTTGAAATTTCACCGATATCTGTTACGGTTCTTCCACAAAACGTTCACATGTAAGAGTGTAGGAGCCAAAACGTTGATTTATTATGTGGATTATTTAATCATTTAATGTATGTAATGGAGTATAACTGATTGGTGTCATCTGATCGGGATCCGCAGCCACGGCTTCTATTTTGGTTGTGAAGCCACCATAGACTGTATATATAAATGGACGTAGGGTCCGTGACGTCACCCATAGGATTCTGCAGAATTGCCGTGAAGCCCTTAGTAGGCGGACTCGGCCACTAACGGCTCGACAGTGACGTCAGAGTTCAACTCCCGCCTTCTCCAGCCTGCTCCAAATAAGGGCAAAGAGGCGGAGCCGAGGCGGGACCTGCTGCCACCGAGCTGGAAGTTCCAGAGCTAGCTGAAGCTACCAAGCTAAGCTAACATGCTCCCCATCTGCACACTGCCGTCGCATTTTACGTTTCTAAGGTAAGCGGACATGAAACTATTCAGCAAAACTATAAATAATAATCTAAGTTATTGAGCTTTTAGCCTAATACTTCAGAATCTTAAAACCCCTTAACGTTTGTATGCAATTGTGCTAAATTCAACACTGGAATCAAGCAAATATTAATATGTTTGCATGACATTAGTTATTTATATTTTGATATCACTTAACTATACGTTTAATACATTTAAGTCAAGCTAAGGTACATGTGATGGTAGCTATTTAGCGCTCTTACCTGTGAGGCCTCCTCCAAACAGCATAATAACCAGACTCTATCATTAAAACTAAGTACCAGTTATAGATCCTTGACTTTAGACAAACAATTCAAAAGACAAAATGTATTTAAAGACCAATCTTTATTTGAATGTGCCTCTTAACCTGAGATATTAGTTATACAGTAATAGTATTGACAATCTAAAAAAACTGAGCAACTCAACAGTCAACTTTATGTTTCTTATTGTCTAAAGCATTTATTATTTTCATTTTCCCAATCTCATATTCAGTGTGGACGGATTGAGACAGCGTGGTGTCCAGAGAGCTGCAGAGACTTCAGGGAGAAACCTCCGTGTGATGGACGTCCTGTCTGTTGGTTTGGAGAGGACTGAGGGTCTTTCCTCTGCGAGGAGGACTGAGGGTCTTTCCTCTGCGAGGAGGACCAGGCCTGATGGAGGAGCCCATGCTGGGCAAAGCTGATACCAACTGCACAGGCCTAGTCTGTCATTTTATTTGACTAAATGTGTTTACTTATACATTTAATAGGTTTACACCTTCTGTCCATATGTGCTTTTTATTTAAAACATGTTTGATTAAGTTTCGGTTCACATTTCAGTAAATTGTATTTGCACTCCTTTTGTCCATTATTCTTACTGAAAATGTTAGATTACACATTCACATCTGACTGAAGATTGGCCCCATTTATTTGTGACATTGCAAACTCTGCGGTACAAGGCACAAGTGATGTGAAGCTCATAAAGCGAGGCAAATAGAAATAATCAGCTGATGGAGTGTAGATGTGGAAATAGCTGCATTCGATCAGCTGACTGTGTTTTAACAATAAAAGTAGTTTCTTAGTGAATGTCCTGTACTGGTCTTAAAATCTCATAACATCAGCTTTTAATGTTCCTCTTGGATGTTCTTCTTGACCCTCAGAGTAGGAGAACATTTCGTGTCTTTCAGGCATGTCCTTTCCTTACAAAAATGACAGGAAACACAAAACATATTATTGCAGAACAAGTGTGTTATTTATGAAAGCGGTGTGTTTGTGTGTTTAGGGGCTGTAGATATCATTATTTTGTAATTGTAATGTTTTTTTCTTATTTCAACAGTGAGCTACAAAGACAATGGTAATGCAATTAATAAAAATAACAAGGTTTGGGTTCGTTCTTCAGATGACTGTGACGTTAACGTGTAAGCTCAATAATGAACTCCAGCTCAACCAACCATATTGTAATATCTAAGTAATCATCTTGAAATATGACATTAATAATTGTAATATACACACATCTTATTGTGAGGTTGATTTCACATACACTACTACGACGTTAGCTTGTCTACATACTTGAGCATAGCCAATTTAAATTAACCTTAGCGATGCATACAGTTCCTATACCTACATCATAAAATATCTCTCTAAGTTACAAGGATGACCTTAATTTATAACCTCAAACGGAAGCCGTTTGTTCTAAAGTATTATCTCACTTAACGCTTAACACTTGTCTATTTCGTTTTAACCTTTATATATAGGCCTACAGTCTATTATTTTAACTTGTAGGCTACGATTAGCATCGTTAGCACCGATGTAGCTACCACTCGCTTACACACTAAACCAAGCCTTAACATTCATTACGTAGCCGATTAAAATCATTAACACATAAATAATTACTCGATTTTCACTTACCGCAAAACCGCATGCATGCACCGTCTGTTTTAACCGCAGAGCGAGTCACAATAGTCCGATATATAAGCATGAAGAACAAACAACCACGGCCGGCTTCAAGTTGTGTTCCCTGGATGAGCTGAGCAGGCAGAGTCCCTGTAGCTAGCTTCACGGAGCAGCTAGCAGAGAGACAAGAAGCTAGCAGCAGCAGTCACTTGACAGAGCCGTCACTCAATGTGACCACGCCCTAATTTATGCAAAAACTTTAAGACCTAATGATAAATAAAAGGGGTCGTGTTAGAAAACAATTCACTCACAGATCCATAATCATGAAGGTGGAACTTAACTATATTCGTAATAATATGTATTGCATCCATGGGTAGAAACATTGTTTTTTTCTGCTGTAAAGTTGGGCATTTTAACATGGGGGTCTATGGAAATTGCTCCTTTCTGCAGCCAGTCTCTATCGGCCAATATATGAACTGCAGTGTGTGGCACTTCCGTATTGGCGTCCCGGCACTTCCCCAGAGTTTGCCGCTTGACATAGACATAGAAGTTCCACTCAGCAAAGCGGAGGTTCAAACATTCATCAGAAATATACACAAACAACATGGCAAGATCATTGGGACCTTAGTGATACAGGAAGACATCTTTATAACATTCAAAGGTATGTGGGGGATGGAAGGAAGGTGGGGTTTAAAAGAAGGAGGAAGGAAAATGTCATTTCTCGGATGAGAATAGGTCATACAGGTCTCAATCATACATTAAGTATAATACAGGTCTCAATCATACTTTAAGTATAATACAGGTCTCAATCCATACATTAAGTATCAATACAGGTCTCAATCATACATTAAGTATAATACAGGTCTCAATCATACATTAGTATAATACAGGCTCACTCAATCATACATTAAGTATAATACAGGTCTCAATCATACTTTAAGTATAATACAGGTCTCAATCATACTTTAAGTATAATACAGGTCTCAATCATACTTTAAGTATAATACAGGTCTCAATCATACATTAAGTATAATACAGGTCTCAATCATACCATTAAGTATAATACAGGTCTCAATCATACATTAAGTATAATACAGGTCTCAATCATACTTAAGTAAATACAGGTCTCAATCATACTTAAGTATAATACAGGTCTCAATCATACTTTAAGTATAATACAGGTCTCAATCATACTTTAAGTATAATACAGGTCTCAATCATACATTTAAGTATAATACAGGTCTCAATCATACTTAAGTATAATACAGGTCTCAATCATACATTAAGTCTAATACAGGTTCTCAATCATACATTAAGTATAATACAGGTCTCATAATAAGGTCCAATCATACTTTAAGTATAATACAGGTCTCAATAATACTTTAAGTATAATACAGGTCTCAATCATACTTTAAGTATAATACAGGTCTCAATCATACTTTAAGTATAATACAGGTCTCAATCATACATTAAGTATAATACAGGTCTCAATAATACTTTAAGTATAATACAGGTCTCAATCATACTTTAAGTATAATACAGGTCTCAATCATACATTAAGTATAATACAGGTCTCAATCATACATTAAGTATAATACAGGTGTCAATCATACTTTAAGTATAATACAGGACTCAATCATACTTTAAGTATAATACAGGTCTCAATCATACATTAAGTATAATACAGGTGTCAATCATACTTTAAGTATAATACAGGTCTCAATCATACTTTAAGTATAATACAGGTCTCAATCATACATTAAGTATAATACAGGTCTCAATCATACTTTAAGTATAATACAGGTCTCAATCATACTTTAAGTATAATACAGGTCTCAATCATACATTAAGTATAATACAGGTCTCAATCATACATTAAGTATAATACAGGTCTCAATAATACTTTAAGTATAATACAGGTCTCAATCATACTTTAAGTATAATGGTCTCAATCATACTTTAAGTATAATACAGGTCTCAATCATACTTTAAGTATAATACAGGTCTCAATCATACATTAAGTATAATACAGGTCAATCAATCAATCAATCAATGTTTATTTATATAGCCCAATATCACAAATGTTACATTTGTCTCAGTGGACTTTACAGTTTGTACAAAATATCAGTATGTCAATACGACACCCTCTGTCCTTAGACCCTCACATCGTACAAGGAAAAACTTCCGAAGAAAACCCACAGTTTAAAGGGAAAAATGGGAGAAACCTCAGGGAGAGCAACAGAGGAGGGATCCCTCTCCCAGGACGGACAGACGTGCAATAGATGCCATGTGTAAATTGAAAAGATAATACATTTGCAACATAGGTAGTCCAAATGTTTGGAAATGCATGTGTGTATAATAGTAAGATGAATCCACGAGGATATCCATCCAGGACCTATGATCCAGGACCACAGCCACGACTCAAGATCCAGGGCTCGCGATCCAGGACAGAGGAGCGCAGGATCATCCATGACTCCGGATCCCGGCGTATATAGACACCAAAAAGAAAGACATTTGGGGAAGCTGGGTTAATCGGAACATGAGAGTACACAGGTATAGACAGAGAGAAGGAAGAAGTAAGATGTCCCCCGACAAACTAAGCCTATATCAGCAAAACTAGGGGCTGGATCTAATCAGCCCTAACTATAAGCTTTATCAAAAAGGAAGGTCTTAAGCGCACTCTTAAAAACGGATAGGGTGTCTGCCGCCCGAACACAAACTGGAAGCTGATTCCACAAATGTGGAGCTTGATAAGAAAAGGCTCTGGCTCCCATTGTACTTTTAGAGACTCTAGGAACAACCAACAACCCTGCATTCTTGGAACGCAATGCCCTAGTAGGACAGTAGGGTATAATGAGTTCTTTAAGGTAAGATGGCGCCTGCCCATTAAGGGCTTTGTAGGCGAGAAGAAGAATTTTAAATTCTATCCTGTGTTCTATAGGGAGCCAGTGTAAGGCAGCCAGAACAGGAGTAATGTGGTCCCTTTTCCTAACTCTGGTTAGTACACGAGCTGCAGCATTTTGAATCAGCTGAAGCGACTTGACTGACTTCTTGGTACACCCTGATAATAAAGAGTTACAATAATCCAGCCTTGAAGTAACAAATGCATGGACTAGTTTCTCTGCATCGTTTTGAGGCAAGATATGCCTGATTTTTGCAATGTTACGTAGATGGAAGTAGGCGGTCCTTGAAATTGATTTTATGTGGGCGTTAAAGGATAAATCCTGATCAAATATAACACCAAGATTCCTTACAGTCTCACTGGAGGCCAATGTAATGCCATCCATAGTTAGTATATCCTTAGATAATTTGTTTCGTAGATTCTTCGGGCCAAGTACAATAACTTCAGTTTTGGTCGTGTTTAACATCAAAAAGTTTAAGGTCATCCACGTTTTTAAGTCCTTAAGGCAGTCTTGAATTTTATTTAGATGATTAATTTCATCAGGCTTGATTGATAAATATAGTTGAGTATCATCCGCATAACAATGAAAGTTTACAGAATGATTCCTTATAATATTGCCTAACGGAAGCATATATAATGTGAACAAAATAGGTCCGAGCACTGAGCCCTGTGGCACTCCATGGCTAACTTTGGTTTGCGTGGAAGATTCATCATTGACACGTACAAACTGAGAGCGTTCAGATAGATAGGACCTAAACCAGTCTAAAGCAGTTCCCTGTATGCCAACTAAGTGCTCTAGTCTTTGCAATAAGATATCATGGTCGATAGTATCAAATGCAGCACTGAGATCGAGCAAAACAAGAATAGAGACACGTCCCTTGTCAGAGGCTATTAGAATGTCATTTGTGACTTTAACCAGAGCTGTCTCTGTGCTATGATGTGTTCTAAAGCCAGACTGAAAAGCTTCAAATAAATCATTGTTTTTTAAGTAATCACACAACTGTTTTGCGACCGCTTTCTCAAGAATTTTTAAGAGGAACGGAAGATTGGAAATAGGTCTATAATTGGCTAAAACCTCTGGATCGAGGTTGTGCTTTTTAAGAAGCGGTTTTATCACTGCTACTTTGAATGATTGTGGAACATAGCCTGATAATAAAGACATATTCATAATATTTAATAAATAAGTGCTAATTAATGGAAAAACTTCCTTCAACAGCTTAGTTGGAATTGGGTCTAACATACACGTTGATGGTTTAGAAGAGAGAATCATTGAATTTAATTGTTCAAGGTTTATGGCTGAAAAGCATTCTAGTTTACTATCTAGTGTAATATTAGAACTTAGGTTATCCGGGAGCTGTTGATAACACTATACTGGTCAAAGGCAAGAGGTCATTAATTTTGTTTCTAAGAGTAACAATGTTATCGTTAAAAAAGCACATAAAATCATTACTACTGAGTGCTATGGGAATAGAAGGCTCAATCGAGCTGTGGCTCTCTGTCAGCCTGGCTACAGTGCTGAAAAGAAATCTTGCATTATTCTTATTCTCATCTATTAATGAAGAGTAGTAGGCTGCTCTCGCTTTACGCAATGCTTTCTTATATTCATTGAGAGTAATATGCCAAATTAAACGAGATTCTTCAAGTTTAGTAGAACGCCATATCCTTTCAAGTTGTCTCGACTTTTGCTTTATTTTGCGGGTTTCGGCATTATGCCATGGAGCTAGTCTATGTTGTTTTATTTTCTTCTTTTTCAAAGGAGCAACAGAGTCTAATTTTATTCGCAGCGCATCTGTAGCACTATCAACAACATGATCAATTTGGGGTGGTGTACATTTTGTATACGTTTCCTCCCTTACATGCAGACATGCTATCGAGTTAAGTATTGGTGGAATCTCTTCCTTAAATGTGGCTATAGCACTAACAGATAGGTTTCTGCTGCAGGAGCTTTTGACTAATGCTTTGTAGTTTCGTAACAGTACTTCAAAAGTTACTAAGAAATGGTCGGATAAAGCAGGATTATGCGGTTCGACTAATAGTTGCTCAATTTCAATACCATAAGTCAGAACAAGGTCGAGAGTGTGATTATAGCAGTGGGTTGGTTTATTTACACTCTGACAAAAACCAACAGAATCTAATATAGAGTTAAATGCAACAGTAAGGCTATTTTTATCATCGTCAACATGAATATTAAAGTCACCTACGATAATTACTTTATCTGTTTTAAGAACCAAAGTTGATAAAAACTCAGAGAATTCAGATAAGAATTCTGAATAAGGACCTGGTGCACGGTACACTGTAACAAATAAGATTGGCTGCAAAGTGTTCCAGGTCGGATGCGTAAGACTAAAAACGAGACTTTCAAAGGAGGTATCATTTAATTTTGGTTTAGTATTGATAAGTAAACTTGAGTCAAAGATTGCTGCAACTCCACCTCCTCGGCCCGTGCCTCGGGCAATATGAGTATTGATATGGCTGGGTGGAGTGGCCTCATTTATGCTGACATATTCTTCATGTCTCAACCAAGTTTCAGTGAGACAGCATATATCAATATTATAATCTGATATTAAATCATTTACCAATATTGCTTTAGATGCTAGAGATCTTATGTTTAAGAGACCACATTTAATATTCCTGTTTTGTTGCACTGTAGTAGTTGCTACATTTACTTTTATTAGGTTATTATGTATGACACCTCTATTAGGTTTTACCTTAACTTGTCCTTGGGCAGACACACACACCGCTAATATTGGGTATTTTATTGGGTTCGGGATTCCTATGGATGACTGCCTAGGAGAGAGCGCAGAGAAGCGTGTAAGACTGCGACTCCGCCTCCTGGTCTCAACTCCAGTTTGTCATGGATTAAGTCCACAAAGCCCTGAAATGAGATCTGCACCTTCCAAAGTAGGATGAATGCTGTCTCTCTTAATCAGACCAGCTTTTCCCCAGAAGGCTGTCCAATTATTTACGAAGCCCACATTGTTTGCTGGGCACCACCAAGACAACCAGCGCTGAAATGATGACATGCGGCTATACATGTCATCATTGATCAGATTGGGGAGGGGACCAGAGAAGATTACGGTGTCCGACATTGTTTTAGCATAACTACACACCGACTCCACATTAAGTTTGGTGCATTCTGATCGGCGTATACGAACATCATTACCACCGACGTGAATAACAATCCTACTGTATTTACGTTTATTTTTAGCCAGCAGTTTAAGATGCGCCTCAACGTCGCCCGCTCTGGCCCCCGGAATGCATGTGACTGTGGAGGCTTCGGTCTCTAATTTCACGTGTCTCATAATAGAGCTACCAATAACCAGAGTTGGCTTCTCAGCGGGTGTCTCGCTGAGTGGGGAATATCTGTTAGATACGTGAACGGGTTGGTGGGGACCTGCGGGTTTCGCGTTATGCCCCTTCTGAACAGTCACCCAGTCTCCCTGCTGCTCGGGAGTTGCCGGGGGACGGCTAAGAGGAGCTACCTTTTGCCGGTCCGCACCGGCTAACATGGGCTTTACTGTAGCTGAGTTTCTTTCTAAGATGCGGAGCCGGGCTTCTATGGCTATGATTCCCGCCTCCAACCTAACAACTATACTACATTTAACACATGTATCGGTACCAGTAAAGGAGGTAGGGAAGTAACCAAACATGAGACAGGAAGAGCAGGAAATAGCACCCGAGGGTGGGGAAAGAGCCATGGCTAGCTATCAAGCTAAAGTAGCTACCGTTAGCAAACCCGAAAAGAGTGTAGGCAACTGTGGAGTTACAGTCGCTAAGAGAAGGAGAGTTGTGAGAGCTTAAGTTATAGTAACGTGTGATTACAACGTCAGGCAGTTGCCGTGATCAAGAGTTTTAAAACGATCGATTAAGTTAAGATAATAAGCTATCAGCAACAGAACAGGCACACGGGATACCCGGAGATGACAACAACCGGAAGTTACAACATGCTTACCGCAATAGTGGTCCGTGTAGCATGTAAACAGGTCTCAATCATACATTAAGTATAATACAGGTCTCAATCATACTTTAAGTATAATACAGGTCTCAATCATACTTTAAGTATAATACAGGTCTCAATCATACTTTAAGTATAATACAGGTCTCAATCATACTTTAAGTATAATACAGGTCTCAATCATACTTTAAGTATAATACAGGTCTCAATCATACTTTAAGTATAATACAGGTCTCAGTCATACTTTAAGTATAATAGGAAAGCATCCAACCGGAAAGTGTACACACTGCAGCCAGCCAGAAACTGTTGAGCATGTTTTACTGCTTTGCAGGAAATATAGTACTCAGAGAAATGTGCTTTTCCAGACACTGAAGAAAGCAAAATTCCATGACTTGTCGCTATCAGGGCTGTTAGGGAAAACATCAGGCAATATATATTGTGAGATTATTAAATTTCTAAGAGAAATTGATACATTTAAAATAATCTAGAGTTTTGGTTCTTTGTTTTGTTTCTTTTGTTTCTTGTTTTCTGCATAGTCTCTTGTCCACACTCCAGTCCAGTTGGTGGCGGTAATGCGCCTACAAGTTGGTTTGCCAACCGCCAATAACCATGGAAGAAGAAGAAGAAGAAGAAGAAGAAGAAGAAGAAGAAGAAGAAGAAGAAGAAGAAGAAGAAGAAGAAGAAGAAGGACAAGAAGGACAAGAAGGACAAAAGAAGAGGTGAGTGGATTAAACCTCTTAGTTTACAGTTAATCACGAATCAGAAGTTATCTTATTTAACACAACAGCTGTAATCTTCAGTCTAACAGCTACAGTCTGAAAGCTAACGGCTAACGGCTAACAGCTACAGTTATTATTCCAGTTCGGCTCTGGGGGAGTAACAGTTGATTTGTAATGCTCAGCTGACTTTATGTTAGTTATTTATTACACCAGTTGTCTTTAAGACGGTTTGAGTTGTTGTGTTGGTGCTCTTTACCATATATATGGTTTTAAATGTATGCTAACTAGCTTATTAGCATCGCCATTCACGTGACGTAGCATTTTTCCCATTGAAATGAATGGGGTTCTTCAGTTAGCAGCTAACGCTAAGCTAAGCGACGGTTTAGCTCATTAGATAAATAGATATACTTTATTTAAATAATGATTTATCTTAAAGTGGGAAATGAATGTGTCACAGCAGAAGTGTTTTCAGGCATTACACGAGTTAAACATATTTAAAAGATGCAATAAGATATAATACAAATGAAGCATTAGCAGCAAGTATACACACAGGACACATATCACTAGAGTATCTAAAGAATACACAATATACAGAAAATACTGTATACATGGAGTACATTAAACAGTCTCACTAGCTAATGTTTGCTTTCTGTGTTAACTTAGTGATAGTTACACACGGATAGCGCTATAACAGTGGTTCAAACATCCATTAATGTCACTTTCTATGTGAATAAAGTCATTTTAATGAAATAAAAGTGAACAAACTGTGAGCTGTAAGTTAGAATGTAAGTTGCTACACAGATTATGATGAATTATATCTAAATATTTGTATTATATTAATAATAATTTACACAGAAAACCAACTTGTTATCGTAATGGTTAAAGTAATGTGCATGTAACGTTAATAACTATCTGACCTTTCTATCATGTTCTCCTCTGCTTAGCATCACATTGACTAAATGGATCAATTTGGACCATGTTTACGTCACAGCAGCATAGATAAGACAAGGCACTGCACATGGTGTGATAAAACACTACATATAAGCATCTAGAAATAGAACATATCATTGAATAAACTCTTTGAATTCCTCCTCTTCACTGCTGACAGTTTATGATGAATTATATCTAAATATTTGTATTATATTAATAATGAAGCAGCTCTGTGGTCTTCATCAGGACAGCTGATGAGCAGCATGGAGGAGAAGAAAGAGACCCCTGGAGCTCAGGTCAGTGTGCACTTCATCACAATATATTCCTAATTCCAGCCTTTCCGCCAGGCGGGCGTCTTGCCTTCATGTGACGCCCTTATTCAGCTCGGAACGCCCTATACAGACATAAATAAAGCAGTGACTGTATTCGCCATGACACGGACAGTCTGTGGTTTGTACTTGTTTAACTTCTGTCTAGTTTCTGAACAGATATGAGAAGCTGTGAGCTCTGAGGGCTTACAGCTAACGGCTGATGTTGGTTTTGTGGTTCACATTGTCACTACCCGATCTGCAGCCCTGCCCTATCTGCAGTGCGCATGTGCGAGAAGTTCCGCCATATTTGACAACTCCATACGGCAACTCTAATAGGACATTTGACGTCTAGACGGCTGCCCGATTTGCATCGTGCATGCGCGAGTCATAAACGTCTCAAATATCTTTATTAAAATATTTTGTTATTTGAAATAAAATGAAGGACATTCACAGTTAATGTAATTAGATATCAATTATGAATGCCATACATATTGCATACATTCAGTCAATATTTCTTCAGTATGTATGATAGCTGTCTAACAGAAGTTACATCCATTTCTCACTTATTCTGACAATGTACTTAACCCAATAAAATGACCCAATAAAAGGAGTTGTTCAATAATAGCGAAGTCACGTTGTAATAACAATAACTCATCTCTCTTGTTCAGATTAATTTTGTCGGGTTTTTTGAGTGTTCTTTTTCTGCTTTGCCAAACGCCACTGTGTCAAATGTCCTATTAGAGTTGCCGTATGGAGTTGTCAAATATGGCGGACCATCTCGCACATGCGCACTGCAGATGGGGCAGGGCTTTAGATCGGGTAGTGACACACATTGAAGATGACGTCGCGGCTCCGCCTACACTGCGTTACTATAGTTACTGCTAGTGTGGTAAGTTTCCGGAAAGTTTCCTCTGGCCGGACATTTTTTTGTGCTTGAAACGAACCGGATTCCGGAGCTAAGAGGCTGCTCCGCTTCAGTTGCCCCTTTCACACCAGCGCTTTTTCAGCTCCGGCTCGGAGCTGGAGCCTGAAATGCGCCAGTTTTTCCTGTTCACACCGCAGCGGCGCCGGCTCTTAGCTCCGGAATCCGGTTCACTTACAGCTCCAAAAAATTGTCGGTCTAGAGGCAAGAGCTTCAGAGCTCAGAGGTGGCGTCACTTACGTCTCTCTTACGTTGAGGCGTGCAGCAAACTAAACCCACCTCCCCTGAACATGGGTCGACTGCCTACAAGCAGTAGTGCTTATAAACAGGGCTGCACATAACTGGTGCGCATGCGGCATCAGGGCCGGCATGTAGCACTGGCGTAATAGATATGTAATGGAGGCGCTGCGCTGGCAGCTCTGGGAGGCCTTGATGTAACAATATTCATAATTAAGTAAATGTAACACCCTTTTCACCCCGGTTACACGTTTCATTTGCCCTGTACGATGGCCGTTGTAAGTGATGAAAATGGGGGATGTTGGTTTATCTGGCGCCCGCAGCTCACAGCCAAAATGCGAGTGAGCGTGGGAGAGAGAAGGGCGCACCGCCCGGTACCGGCGCTGTTGTTATTAGAATCTGGTGCTAGCTGCTTTAACGGATATAAGAAGAAGATGTTTCTACAATAATGTGGAGGGAGAGTCCTCTCCAGTCAGACTGAGAGGCTGATACTACAGCTCAGTGAGGTAAGGACTCTGAGTGTTTAGATAGTTCACTTTAGTCTAAGTTCAAACGGTTTGGTCACAATTTATGTAAACACATATTTCCAAGGCACTCCTTTATAATTATTGGGATAAACAGGTTTTTAAGAAGAAGCTAAGAGCACAGCTGAACTCCCGCAGCCCTGGGGGGCCTCTACATTGGTTGTGATTGCAGATGACAGGGTTTGGTCAAGTTGCTCTCTACTGGTGAGGAAAGCGGCATACCAGTAAATCAGGTATGGATTTACTTCCATTTTTGACACCAAGATGTCTGCTTGTATTGTGTTGCTGCTGAGAAGTCTAGGAAGAGGGCTCTTGCATAGGTGTGATGTTTATCTAAATGTTTAGTGATGATGTGAACCAGAGCAGCAGCAGTACCACCCCCTTGCTTATAGGCAAATTGGTGTGGATCAAGTATGTCTTGTCCGTCACAATAGGTTTAGCTGAAGAGGTCATTCCTGTCACGGTTCTCATGGTGTCCCACACTTTTTTGGGGTCTTTGGCTTTAAAAGCATTTCCCAAAAGCTCTCTGTGTGTTTTGATTCCCTCAATTTGACTTTCAGTTCTTTCTCTGTCTGTTCAAGTGCTCCATAGTCTTTGTTTTATGTCCTTAGTCACATATGATTTCTTACTTTCTTTTCTGGTTCCCTTGAGTTTGGTCTTATACACTGGTATCATATTCACAGCACTATGATCAGAGTTCAGTATTGGTGGTCTGTATTTAGACACATCGGCTCCTTTATCATTAACAAAGCATTTGTCCAGGATATTGTCTTTCCTGCTGTGATCCCTAACATACTGCTGGAACCCAGGTAACACAGTCTCCAGGCGACATTGCTTCATGTCCCCGAGCACTATTGCCGGTGCATCGGGGTGGCTGAGTTGCAGCTCGTGAACACAGTGTCCTCTGCCGCTGGGAGGCATGTAAACAACAAACAGTCAAATACACCCGGATTCTCTAGGCAGATAAAAGGGTCTTAACGTCATGCCGAGAATTTCTACGTTGGGATTGCAGGTTTTACATTCTACTGAGTATGATCGGCACCACAGATCATTAATATACACACAAATACCGCCTCCTCTGGTTTTCCCCGAGTTCGCATCCCTGTCTGCTCGAACAAGGGTGAGTCCGGGTACTTCAAAGAGAGATTCAGGCATCGTAGATTGGAGCCAACTTTCCGTGAAACACAATAAAGAGGCCTCGAGAAATTCATGACAGTACCTTGTGTATGTCCTTAGTGTGTCCACGTTGTTGCTCAATGAGCGCAGGTTTGTGAGAATGATGGATGGAAGTGGTGGCCGGCTGAATCTCCGCCGTATTCTGAACGCCTCCCCTCCTTCCTCGTCTCTTTTTCCTGGTGTTTCTAAGCGGCTCCCGAGGGATTTCATCCAATAACGAGGAGCACAGATGGCTTTGGTATTCGTAGGAGGCCGATAGCATTGTAGCTCTAGCATTGCCTCGCGTCTGTAGCAGCGTAGAGGCCGGGGCTCCTCGCCATACCTGTTCGTGCTGTCACTCAGGTGGGTCTTGGAAAGTTGAATGGTCAGACATGGTCTGCAGAAGGCAAACGTAATCCACAGGATCAAAAGCATGGTCTCTCATTACATTACATTACATTGCATTTAGCTGACGCTTTTATCCAAAGCGACTTACAATAAGTACATTCGACCAGGAAGACACAACCTTGAAGAAAACAGAATCATATAAGTACATCAGGTTTCATAGAGCCAAACATTTCAAGTGCTACTCAACTGGCTTTAGATAAGCCAGTCCTTTATTAGTATATAAGTGCTTTGTTAATAGTTCTATCGCTCGAAGTGGAGTCGAAAGAGATGAGTTTTCAGTTTGCGCCGGAAGATGTGCAAGCTATCTGCCGTCCTGATGTCAATGGGGAGCTCATTCCACCATCCTGGAGCCAGGACAGCAAACCCACGTGTTTTCGCCGATGGGAACTTGGGTCCCCCTCGCAGCGAGGGCACAACGAGTCGTTTGGCTGATGCAGAGCGTAGTGCACGTGCTGGGGTGTACGGTTTAACCATGTCCTGGATGTAGGAAGGGCCAGATCCATTCGCAGCATGGTAAGCAAGTACCAGTGTCTTGAAGTGGATTCTAGCAGTTACCGGAAGCCAGTGGAGGGAGCGGAGGAGCGGAGTGGTGTGGGAACATTTAGGAAGGTTGAAGACCAGACGAGCCGCTGCATTCTGGATGAGCTGCAGAGGTCGGATGGCACATGCAGGTAGACCAGCCAGGAGGGAGTTGCAGTAGTCTAGGCGTGAGATGACGAGAGCCTGGACCAGAACCTGCGTGGCTTTCTGTGTCAGCTGGGGACGCATCCTCCTGATGTTGTAAAGCGTGTATCTGCAGCAACGGGTTGTAGCAGTGATGTTTGCAGTGAAGGACAGGTTGTTATCTAGGGTCACACCCAGATTCCTTGCAGTCTGAGTCGGATAAACAACTGAGGTGCCGATGTTGATTGTTAGGTCAAGAGTAGGACAATCTTTTTCCGGAAGGAAGAGCAGCTCAGTCTTGTCAAGGTTGAGCTTGAGGTGATGAGCAGACATCCACTGAGAGATGTCAGCTAGACAAGCAGAGATGCGTGCGACGGCCTGGGTCTCTGAGCGGGGAAAGGACAGAATTAATTGGGTGTCATCAGCGTAGCAGTGGTAAGAAAAACCATGCGGGCTAATGACTGATCCGAGCGAGTTTGTGTACAGGGAGAAGAGGAGGGGACCAAGAACAGAGCCCTGAGGGACCCCTGTAGTTAATTGACAAGGGTCGGACTCAGACCCTCTCCATGTCACCCTGTAGGTACGGTCTTTCAGGTATGAGGTGAGGAGGGAAAGTGCAGAGCCTGAAACTCCAAGTTTTTGGAGAGTGCGAAGGAGGATCTGATGATTCACCGTGTCGAATGCAGCAGACAGGTCCAACAGGATGATGACAGAGGAGAGGGATGCAGTTTTGGCAGTGTGCAGTTCCTCCGTGACCGCAATGAGAGCAGTTTCTGTGGAGTGACCTGCCTTGAAACCAGACTGGTGCGGATCCAGAAGGTTGTTCTGATTGAGATAACAGGAGAGTTGTTTAAAGACAGCGCGTTTAAGTGATTTAGACAGGAACGGGAGGAGAGAGACAGGCCTGTAGTTTATAACATCAGACGGGTTGAGAGTGGGTTTCTTTAGGAGAGGTTTTACTCTTGCCTCCTTGAGACTGTTTGGAAAGTGACAAGAAGTTAGAGAAGTGTTGATGAAATGGGTGAGAAACGGTAGAATATCAGGAGCGATAGTCTGAAGGAGGTTTGAAGGGATAGGGTCCAGAGGACAGGTGGTAGGGCGGGCAGAGGTAATGAGGGTAAGAACCTCACTTGGAGAGAGAGGGGAAAAGGATGTCAGTGTGTTGGTGTAAGGAGGGGCTTTTGGAGGGTCCAAGAGGGTGGAGAAGATGGAAAATAGTTTTTTGGGATTGGAATAGGAAGATTGGATCTTATCTTGAAAGAAAGTGCTTTTTGCCTGAGAGATCGAAGCAGAGAAAGAGGAGAGGAGAGCTTGATAGGTTAGGAGGTCGTCACGGTGTTTGGATTTCCACCGTTTCCGCTCTGCTGCCCTAAGGACGGTTCTATTAGCACGCAGTGCATCATTTAGCCAGGGAGCAGGAGGGGACTGACGAGCCTGCCGAGATGTGAGAGGACAGAGCGAGTCCAGAGAGGATGAGAGAGTAGAGAGGAGAGTTTCTGCAGCAGAGTTTGGAGGCAGGAGTTGGAACGAGTCAGAGGAAGGGAGGGCTGAGAGCACCGATGAGGCAAAGGTAGAGGGGGAGAGGGAGCGAAAGTTACGGCGGACAAGTGCAGGATGAGAAGAGATTAGTTTGTTATGTTTGGAAAGGGATAGAGAGAATGAAATGAAGAAGTGATCGGATGTGTGGAGCGGGTTTACAGAGAGGTTAGAAGTAGCGCAGTTCCTTGAGAATATGAGATCAAGGACATTGCCAGCTTTATGAGTCGGTGGGGACGGAGAGAGTGAGAAAGCAAAGGCGGTTAACAGAGATGTTAGTTCGTCTATCTTCCCTGTCTGGAGGTTGAAGTCTCCGAGAAGTACAGCGGGAGGACCAGTTTCAGGGATGTGTGAAAGGAGATGATCTAATTCCTCCAAGAAGTCCCCCAAGGCTCCTGGTGGACGGTAGAGAACAACAATGGTTAACTGTATAGGATGGGTTACTGTGACGGCATGGAATTCAAAGGTGGAAGGAGTGAAGTTAGGTAGCTTGAAGAGGGAAAAACTCCATTTGGGAGAGAGCAGGAGACCAGTGCCACCTCCTCTGCCAGTTGGTCTGGGTGTATGGGAGAAGGAATATGCAGTGGAGAGAGCTGCTGGGGTGGATGTGTTGGATGGAGTAATCCAGGTCTCAGTGAGAGCAAGGAAATCCAGAGACTGCAGGAAGGTGTAGCCAGAGATGAAGTCAGCCTTAGGAACAGCTGACTGGCAATTCCACAGGCCACCTGAAACTAGATGCTGGATCTCAGTGGAGCACGTGGGATAGACGAGAGCAGGCCGGTTATATCGATTACGAGATACACAGGGCCAGTGATAATTGCGAGAAGACACATGAACAGGAATGGAGAAAATACACATGATTATAGCATGAGGGGCTAAACAACCAAATAAAATAAAACACCAGCGATACTTAGCTCAATCAAAGTAGGATTTGCCTCCTCTTTGCCTCCCTCGTGACTCCTGTAGGACTCTAATGTCTTTGTCAGTCTTACTCCCGCAGGACTCTAATGTCTTTGCCAGTCTTAGCCTGTCTGACGCTCCAGGAAAGTGCTACCTAAAATGGACACCTGATTGCTGAGTTCTCACAGCTGTGGGGCAATGTCCCTTTAATTAGTTAACTCTGCAGCTGGTGGCCCTCAAAAGGAAATCGAGACTGGCTTCCTCCTTATTTGTTATTGTCTTTTAAGTCAATTACATTAAACCCTAAGTTATAAAGTTCTGAGTTTAACCCTTAATACAGTTACACCTACTCAATAAAGCTCTTAGTATTCTACAAATGTTTAAATCAAAGTTAACCCTAGCAGTCAGTAAGTTCACTTTTAAGGTTTCAGTCAAATGACTTGTCCCAAGTTTCTGCCTGACAGATACTGTAGCGGTTTTGAGATTTAAAATCACAATTCCAGTCAGATCACCTACAGAGCATTGATACAGAGTACACACACTGAAACAGATAAGTCTAAAAACACAATGTTACTCACACAATTCTAGAAGTCTCCAGTAGCTTTCCTGTCAAAATCGAGTTGCACACTGGCAGGTCAGTGCTTAGGATGCCGGGGCTCCTCGCCATACCTGTTCGTGCTGTCACTCAGGTGGGTCTTGGAAAGTTGAATGGTCAGACATGGTCTGCAGAAGGCAAATGTAATCCACAGGATCAAAAGCATGGTCTCTCAAAATGACGTTTCATACAGACACGACAAAGTTTAGACAAAAAAACAAAACGCAAGAGGAACGGAGCATACTGAGACTCGCAGTGACAGGATGCCGTCTCCCTCAGTCTCCTGTATACCAGAGGTGGGAGTAAGTCATACATGTGCAAGTCTCAAGTTACTGGGGTGAGAGTCAAGCAAGTCAAGTCCTACGAAATCCTGAATAACCCCAGTTTAAATCAGTTAAAAGACAGTGGTTATGAAACTAGAGTTTTATTTTCAACATTAACAACAATGGAGAGTGGGGCTCTGAAATCATAAAACAGGTAATAGGGAGGTGTGTGTGTGTGTGTGTGTGTGTGTGTGTGTGTGTGTGTGTGTGTGTGTGTGTGTGTGTGTGTTGAAGAGGACTTTTGGTATGAATACACACCGACATTAGCCAGACATTTTTTATTAACAGGACAGGGTCGGTGTCCTGCTAATAAATAAAAATTCTAAAAGCGTAGAAGTGTTTCTATCGGTGTAGAAAGCTTAAATACCCAAAAAAAAAAAAAAGACCTTTTTATACACAAAACCCAGAAATGGTGTATTTTCTGTGTGTCAGAAGAGCGCTCATACAGCTGGTTTTTGGTATTGCACCCGCTCATGAATATTCACACAGAAGGAGCTCTGATTGGCTGACTGCCGGATGGTCCTGACAATTCATGTTTCTGTGAAAAATGTTGTGTGTGTAATAAGAATAAGAATAACATAGTAATAATAATTAATATTATTATTATGTTATTAATATTATTATTATTATTATTATGTCTAATACTACCTACATTTCATTGCAGTTTAGAGATGTAATTATCAGGCTTTTGTTTAATACTATATTATATCATTATGTCTATTATTTCTATAATTTCATAGCACCTTTACTATAGCTTTTATCTGATAATATACTTTAAGGTACTCAATGTTTTAGGAGTCCATATCGGTCTTTGTCTCAAGACCACTTTTTTGAGGTCTTGTCTTTGAATTGACTGCATTTTACCATTGTATTGTTTCGTTCTTAGACAAGGCTGAATTTATTCCAAGACTGCTCAAGATCTTAACTGCGGGGATATTACATAACTTCCATTGTCAAATGTAATTGTTTATTTGTTATTTATTGTTATTGGATATAAAAATGCATGCCCAACATACAGTACTCTACCTTGTGCCCTTAGTAAAAATGTTGATTTTGTTTAGTCAAATTAGTCCTTCAATATGAATAAATGCTCACAAAATGGTTCAGAAATGTAAAATCAGGATATACATATCTCTCTCCGCACACATATCTATCATTGCACACATAAATGTGTATTGTTTTATATAAATCTGAAAAATTCCACATTATCCAAATTTTTTATCAACACATGAATATTTATTGCTTTTCATGTATAAAGTGCTCTGCATTTCATACAAAAAAAAGGTGAGTTTGTGAATGCAGGTTGAATAGTTGATGTATAAATGTAACAACACAAAATATATCTTTAATAAAAATTGCTAACACTTTAATTAAAATACTTGTGGATATCTATTACAAACATTCTTGTGTGGATCAAAAACATTTTTAGAAATAAACCACATTTGTGCAGATAGAGACATTTATATATAAATCCTAATTCAAAGCATGATTGAACAACTTGTGCACCTTTGTACATACAGTTTATGCTTTAATACTGTTATCCAGAGTGACGTGGTACATTGTTTACCACTATTTAAGTAGCATTTGCCGACGGCCGTGCTCCACCGGCGTTTCAGCTACCGTTTGCTAACTGGAGAGGAATAATTCGCTGTCTGACTGTCACACAAGCAACGTCCCCTGATACATATTCCCCAATACATTCACATGTTTGTTAGCTTTAAATGTACACTGTTTGGTAATATAGCACTGAAAAGAGTTTCTGGACAGTGATAGCTTAGCCACCGCAGACGAATAACAAGCTGCTTTTGCTGTACCGGCGTATTTTCAATATAATCTAACTTGTGCTGTTCTGATATAACAACATGTTTAGCCTAAGTATTAATAACAGCTGATAATCAGACAAGCCTGTATAAAACAACAACAGAAGAACGGCTTGTACCGCTGTTATGACGGTCAATGATAGTAACGGATAGTCAGCTAAAATGTGGTGGAAAATGTATGGGTACTGGTTAATGTTACGTAACATTACTACATATGTACATTAATATGTGGGGTTGTGTTATAATCACTGCGTTATCGGCTCTACTGCTTATGTAGCAACTGTATTGTTTTCTCCGTACTCGCTATATAACTATATACATTACATTACATTTAGCTGATGCTTTTATCCGAAGCGACTTACTTACAAACTTGAAAAAAACAGAATCATATAAGTACATCAGGTTTCATAGAGCCAAATCATTTCAAGTGCAATCTTCATCCACAAGATTTCCACTGAGGCAGAGACTCTGCATGAAAATGCTGCCATGACATCTGAGTCCCACTATGATGACATTACACAGGTGAGTTAACCACAACTCAATGTTCGTAATAGTTACATGTTTATTTCAAGTTATAAACCATGAAGACTACTATAATCAGTGTCTTTCTACCTGATTGTGTTGTTAACTCACAACAAGAGCTTAGTGCCCTGGGGTACTAAGTCCCGGAGCACTAAGTGCCGGCACTAAGTACGGCAAAGTACTTGGTGCCGGCACTAAGTATGGCAAAGTACTTGGTGTGAATGCGGCTAATGTTGGTATTAGTTACATGTTTATTTCAAGTTAAAAACCATGAAGACTGGATTTGAATGCTGAGGTTCGATACACGGGTCCTGTTTATCACTCTACTGGACCGCTTTAGACACTAAGAGGACTGTGTGTCAATGCTGTTTTTCTTCTTAATGTTAAACTGAATGATCATACTCTTTAGATATTAAATACTATAATCAGTGTCTTTCTACCTGATTGTGTTGTTAACTCACAACAAGAGCCAGTAAAGTATTTTCTAGAGCCGCCATTTTATTATCCTCGCATTAGCATTATTAGGATTAGCATTAGCCCAGCGCATAAATGCAGAGAGACTAATTTATGGCAACACAAAATAAAACATGGGAGCGGTGGAGATGAGGAGGTGTCAGCGTTCTGGCGATTTACTCGGAAGGCTTCAGTAGAAGCTGCTGGGAGTCCCAGCAGCTTCTACTGAAGCCTTCCCCAACTCCGGGGACTTCTGGCCGGGGACTTCGGGTGGCAGTATACGCCGTGAAGCTGTTTGCGGCCTGCCAGTAAACCCAAAGCAGAAGAAGACGAAGTTACGTCAGCGGCTCATTTGCGTAATCTTCCCTCAGGGAACTTATTCCGGTGTGAACGCGATCTGTACTAAGTGCCGGGGCACTAAGTGCCGACACTAAGTACGGCAAAGTACTTGGTGTGAACACGGCTAATGTTGGTATTAGTTACATATTTATTTCCAGTTATAAACCATGAAGACTAGATTTGAATTGCGACGTTCGATACACGGGTCCTGTGTATCACTCTCCTGGACCGCTTTAGACACTAAGAGGACTGTGTGTCAATGCTGTTTTTCTTCTTAACGTTAAACTGAATGATCATACTCTTTAGATATGAAATACTATAATCAGTGTCTTTCTACCTGATTGTGTTGTTAACTCAGAACAAGAGCTTAGTGCCCTGGGGTACTAAGTGCCGGAGCACTAAGTGCCGGCACTAAGTACGGCAAAGTACTTGGTGCCGGCACTAAGTACGGCAAAGTACTTGGTGCCGGCACTAAGTACGGCAAAGTACTTGGTGTGAACGCGGCTAATGTTGGTATTAGTTACATGTTTATTTCAAGTTATAAACCATGAAGACTGGATTTGAATGCTGAGGTTCGATACACAGGTCCTGTGTATCACTCTACTGGACCGCTTTAGACACTAAGAGGACTGTGTGTCAATGCTGTTTTTCTTCTTAATGTTAAACTGAATGATCATACTCTTTAGATATTAAACACTATAATCAGTGTCTTTCTACCTGATTGTGTTGTTAACTCAGAACAAGAGCCAGTAAAGCATTTGTATACTACTCTGGATGTCTAGTGATTAAACTTGGTCCTTCTTCATCCACAAGATTTCTACTGAGGCAGAGACTCTGCATGAAGATGCTGCCATGACATCTGAGTCCCACTATGATGACATTACACAGGTGAGTTAACCACAACTCAATAGCCGCGTTCACACCGGAGTACTTTTCCCCGTACTTTTCACGTTTAGTTCCGTTACTACCGCTTATGTGGCGTTCACACCAAAAAGAGTACTTCAAGCCGGGAACTTTTACCCCCATTTTTAGTGCCTGCTGAGAGATGGTACTTTCCTGGGGGAAAAAAGTGCCCCAGTTCTGATTGGCTGGTCGAATTGCAAACCCCGCCCCGTAAAACTCTGAAATGTTTTGTAGAGCCGCCATTTTATTATCCTCGCGTTAGCATTATTAGCATTAGCATTCGCCCAGCGCACAAATGCAGAGAGATTAACTTATGGAAACACAAAATAAAACATGGGAGCGGTGGAGATGAGGAGGTGTCGGTGTTCTGGCGATTTACTCGGAACGCTTCAGTAGAAGCTGCTGGGACTCCCAGCAGCTTCTACTGAAGCGTTCCCCAACTCCGGGGACTTCCGGCCGGGGACTTCGGGTGTCAGTATACGCCGTGAAGCTGTTTGCGGCCTGCCAGTAAACCCAAAGCAGAAGAAGACGAAGTGACGTCAGCGGCTCATTTGCGTAATCTTCCCTCAGGGAACTTATTCCGGTGTGAACGCGATCTGTACTAAGTGCCGGGGCACTAAGTGCCGGCACTAAGTGCCGGCACTAAGTGCCGGCACTAAGTACGGCAAAGTACTTGGTGTGAACGTGGCTAATGTTGGTATTAGTTACATATTTATTTCAAGTTATAAACCATGAAGACTGGATTTGAATGCTGAGGTTCGATACACAGGTCCTGTGTATCACTCTACTGGACCGCTTTAGACACTAAGAGGACTGTGTGTCAATGCTGTTTTTATTCTTAATGTTAAACTGAATGATCATACTCTTTAGATATTAAATACTATAATCAGTGTCTTTCTACCTGATTGTGTTGTTAACTCACAACAAGAGCCAGTAAAGCATTTGTATACTACTCTGGATGTCTAGTGATTAAACTTGGTCCTTCTTCATCCACAAGATTTCCTCTTTTTCTGTTTGTAGAGTCTCTTGAAAATGCTGTGGAGAGGAATCCCAGGAGGATGCAAAAACAGAAGTGGTCTCCAAAAAAGGTGGCAGCAGTTTTGAGACACTTTAATGCACACCAAGGGGAAAGTGGCCACAATGATAGACTGCAGACAGTGCAAAGCTGCAGAGCATCCTATTCTGGCTGGTCGCTCTTTGCAAAATATTAGAGACTTCGTCAGGAGCCAAGGCACGACTCAGAAGAAAAAAGCACTGCTACACAAATGATGATGAAATGTAATCGAACATGCAATGAGGACAGTTCACAGTTCAACTTTTCATTATTATGTTACATGTAGGAGCAATGTTTTATTATAAGGATAATTACGAGATTAAAGCTGTTATGTTAGGAGAATAAAGATGAAATCATTCCGGGGGCTGAGGGGTCGTTGCAGCAGATAGTTATATTGAAGGATTGGAACTTCACGGATCAAACACTCATAAACAAAACGTTGCTAAAACAGAAACTAACTACCGTTCACACCGCCGCCCTCTGAGCTGGACACATCACACAGGTGTCCTCTGTCTGCAGCTGGAGGAGAGAGGAGGGGTCAGGGGCCGTCTACGAAGTGCAACACTGAATAAAGATATACTCAATAACTCCTCTGTTATAAAGCTATAAAACATCACATTTTAAATCACACAATAATATACTGTTGCTTAAACTACACATGCAACTTTGCGAAAATAGGTGGTTTTAGTAGTTTATTTGCAGTATTTTTTTCAGTGTTGCACTTTGTAGACGGTCCCTGACCCCTCCTCTCTCCTTCGGCTGCAGACAGACACCTGTGTGATGTGTCCAGCTCAGAGGGCGGCGGGTGTGAGGTTGTTTTGATTAAATTGGATTGTGGATAGTTGTTTACCTTATTACGGTAGTTAGTTTGTGTTTTAGCAACGTTTTGTTTATGAGTTATTGATCCGTTCCAGTTCCAATCTGTCAATATAACTTTCTTGAAGATCTGCTGCAACGACCCCTCAGCCCCCGGGATAATTTCATCTTTATTCTCCGAACATAGCGACTTTAATCTCGTAATTATGACTTTATTCTTCTATCTTTTCTTTTGTGTGGCCCTAATCCTCTGTCGTACCAAGGTAATGCTGGAAGGAGAGTTATATGTTTCAAATAATAAAGATTTAGTCTTAGCTCAATTTTCATGTGAGAAAATGTTATGTGAAAATAACCATTAAACTTGGCTCATTGTTCACTGTGCAAGGTGCCATGTGTCCTTTTGTATCAGCTTTTGAAAGGTAATGCTCCAGTAGATGAGCAGTCTTGTAGGGCAAATAGCATTTTGTATTAGTGATAAACCAGTTCAGTCACTTTGCTATAAAATGGTTATCGGTTATTTTCATATCGATGATGTAATTGCAATTAGCAGTGCTGCAAATATAAGCATTTACTTGCAAATGGATTGAATTCGTCTCGGGAGACCTGCTTGTAGTATACCACTGGAGAGTATTAGAATGTGGTTCTACATTTGCATGAAAACAACAGATTGCGGAGGCAAGCAATAACCAAACACATTAACATACTTTTAAGCTATATATCTATGGTGCACTATATTGTCTATTAAAATATTACATCACAAATCAGGTATTCCTATGCTGTATACATTTTGTCCGTTTATAAAAGGTTTGTTCTTGTAATGCACAATCCAACACTTGTCTGTGTAAAGTTATGTTCCATTTAATCATGTTTGTCCCTTTAATACACTTCAGTGACATGTTTGTGTGTTGTATAGCTACTGTCCTCACAAATAACAATTTTGTCATGGGCGGGGCTTATGCAGCTCATTATCTGCTGTCCTTCATAATTAAGCATGGTGTCAGGTTGTTGTATTTTGAGTTGTGCTGTGTGTATTTGACATTTGAAGTGGGATTTGTGTTGTATGGCTCAAAATAGATTTTTTGATATTCAAAACATCTTTGTAAAGCTAGTGGAAAGGGGTGTCCTTCTAATGAAGGAAAAAACGTGTTTGGGTCAAAGTGTCCTTTTAGTTCACAAAAACCTGTGTGTGTGTGTGTGTGTGTTGTGTGTGTGTGTGTGTGTGTGTGTGTGTGTGTGTGTGTGTGTGTGTGTGTGTGTGTGTGTGTGTGTGTGTGTGTGTTTGTGTGTGTGTGTGTGTGTGTGTGTGTGTGTGTGTGTGTGTGTGTGTGTGTGTGTGTGTGTGTGTGTGTGTGTGTGTGTGTGTGTGTCACAGACATGAATACATAGGTCAAGGCAGACTGGTTCACAGACTCTCCTGTTTTGCCGATCCGGTGCTTGAACAAATAACTCTACACCCCTGGCGCTCCACTTCCTACTTTCTCCTGCCAACGAGAAGAGACTTTCTCTGTGCTTCGTACAATACAAATGCAAATATTCTATTTTAAAAAGTAAAGTCCTTTCGAGTCATCTGTCTCAAGCCTAAGTCTCAAGTCATGAATACCAAGTCAAAGTCAAGTTGAGTCTTTTATCAATGTTAGTCAAGCAAGTCTCAAGTCAAAAAATAGGCAAGTCATGTGACTCGAGTCAAGTCATGTGACTCGAGTCCCCCACCTCTGGTATATACTTTGGTTAGAATATTGCTGTATTACTGTGTCAAATATAATAAAGACAAACAGTTGATAAGTAGTATTTTGTTAACTCAAGGTTTATATTAAGTGAGTTTTTATTGTGTTAACTTGTGTATTTATGCTTTTTAGATTGACTTTCTCTCTTTCTCTGTCCGTCTGTTCTAGAAACCAAAAGGAAGAGAGAGACGTCACAGCTGTCAGCAATGTGACAAATCCTTTACAACATCTGGAACTTTAAAGAGCCACCTGTGTATTCACACAGGACAAAAACCGTACAGCTGTGAAGAGTGTGGGACAACTTTCAATAGATCAGGTCATCTCAAAAGACATCAACGTATTCATACAGGAGAAAAACCTTACAGCTGTGAAGAGTGTGGGACAACTTTCACTCAATCAGGTGATCTCAAAACACATCAACGTATTCATACTGGAGAAAAACCTTACAGCTGTGACGAGTGTGGGACAAGTTTCACTAGATCAGGTCATCTCAAAATACATCAACGTATTCATACTGGAGAAAAACCTTACAGCTGTGAAGAGTGTGGGACAACTTTCAGTACATTAGGTGCTCTCAAAACACATCAACGTATTCATACTGGAGAAAAACCTTACAGCTGTGAAGAGTGTGGGACAAGTTTCACTAGATCAGGTCATCTCAAAATACATCAACGTATTCATACTGGAGAAAAACCTTACAGCTGTGAAGAGTGTGGGACAAGATTCACTACATCAGGTGCTCTCAAAATACATCAACGTATTCATACTGGAGAAAAACCTTACAGCTGTGAAGAGTGTGGGACATCTTTCAGTACATCAAGTGCTCTCAAATCACATCAACTTATTCATACTGGAGAAAAACCTTACAGCTGTGAAGAGTGTGGGACAACTTTCACTCAAGCAGGTGCTCTCAAATCACATCAACGTATTCATACTGGAGAAAAACCGTACAGCTGTGAAGAGTGTGGGACAACTTTCACTAGATCAGGTGCTCTCAAATCACATCAACTTATTCATACTGGAGAAAAACCTTACAGCTGTGAAGAGTGTGGGACAACTTTCACTCAAGCAGGTGCTCTCAAATCACATCAACGTATTCATACTGGAGAAAAACCTTACAGCTGTGAAGAGTGTGGGACAACTTTCACTAGATCAGATGCTCTAGAATCACATCAACGTATTCACACTGGAGAAAAACCTTACAGCTGTGAAGAGTGTGGGAAAACTTTCACTACATCAGGTGCTCTCAAAATACATCAACGTATTCATACTGGAGAAAAACCTTACAGCTGTGAAGAGTGTGGGACAACTTTCAGTACATCAGGTTCTCTCAAATCACATCACCGTATTCACACTGGAGAAAAACCTTATTGGTGTGAAGAGTGTGGGAAAACTTTCACTACATCAGGTACTCTAGAATCACATCACCGTATTCACACTGGAGAAAAACCTTACTGTTGTGAAGAGTGTGGGAAAACGTTCACTACATCAAGTGCTCTCAAAAAACATCTTCGTGTTCACTCAGGAGAAAACCCATAGTGGGTTTAAGAGTGTAGGAGCCGCAATTAAGCATATTTAGTTTTTTTCACAGTTTACAATAAACAATTCCCATCTATTGGCCTTGTGTTGGGTAATCCTTTTTTCCATTACAGATCCCATCCCAACAGCGCCATCTGTTGACGTAACGTCAGAATTGACAGGCATAATGTTCACTGTTCCTTTAAAGTGGACCTATCATGCTATATTTGAATAATATAGTGTAGGACCATACCTATATAAGGCATATTTATACTTTTTATTTTTCAAAATACCAAACATCATGCATTTTAGCCATTCCTCATTTCGCTTAATTTAACACTGTCTTTGCATGGGCTGATTCTGTGAGAACAGCGCCATCTGTTGACGTAACGTCAGAATTGACAGGCATAATGTTCACTGTTCCTTTAAGTTTCGTTTTCTGTCCGTCTGCCTACAGTGCGCTGTTCCATTGATTTACATACCAAGGTTTAAGTACACTGTGTCAATAGTTGTAGTATGAGCATCGTCTGGGCTGGCCGTCTGGTAGAATCGGTATGCTCTTCCTCCTGTGTCCACTTCCTCTCCTGTCACCTATGACCCCTTTTATACACCCCACCACCAAGTGTTCAAAATAACATTCAGGGTGTCCGCGGGGTCTTAAAAAGTATTAAAAGTTGATAAATCAATTTAGCAAAAATAAAAAAAAGTATTAAACGGCATTTTCCAAGGTATTAAGAAGGTCCACAGCAACGACAACAAGAAACACCCTTTAATTTACTGAAACAACATGTCGGGAAACCACAGGGTGAGTCTGTGGAAGCTCAGACACTCTCCCTCACAGCTCCTCAGTACTGACAGCATCTCCACTGACTCCTGGAGCACAGAGTGAGTCTGTGGAAGCTCAAACCAGAGATGGGGACTCGAGTTTGTGACTCGGACTCGAGTCGCACTTAAGTCGCACACACAGAGACTTCAGACTTGACTTGGACTCCTGCTCAAAAGACTTCGGACTCAACTTGGACTCTTGTTTTGGGACTCGTGAACAATCATTGTGTTTTCTATTTTTGGCGTATTAAAGGTGGGGTAGGTACATTTGAGAAACCGGCTCGAGATCGCTAGAATTTGAAAATACACAACCGGAGAAAATCTGCCACTTCCTCACAGAGCCCCTCCTCCAACACACACGAACGCGCACATGACCAATGAGGGCACGAGATAAATGTTTGCCCCGATGGGAGGCTGACAGGCAGGTAGGCCATCCAGTTACTTTAGCCGGGCCGGCTAAAGTAACTGGTCGTGCTTTTTACAGTATTACAGCTTCCACAGATGACTCTTTTTAATGGATCTTTTGTCAAAGCACTCGGTTAGCAAACATGTTTAGCTCAGCATCAGCTATGTAATGTTAACTTAGCTTGCTACTAGCTTTGTAACTGAATATTTGAAAAGATGAGTGAATGTTTGCTTGTCACACTTGTTTGCGTTGAATGACGTTGACATCCAACTCTTGACATGACATAAAAAAGGTCGGTAACGTTAATCATTACGTTCCGCTGCCACCATCTACTGGCTAACGTTAAACGTTGAAAAATACATAGTTACATACATAAATACATCTGTCGGTTTATAGGCAGGTTACAGGTTTATTGTTGACCACGTAACGTTAATGTTACAGGTTTATCAGGTTACCATTACACTGGGTTTGAGTGAGAGGATAGAGGAATATGTTTATTTATAGTAGACTTAAAAGATGTCATTAGAGACCCAGTGTAATTAAACAATACGGTTGCAGAGGTCAAATTTTTACATTTTTGTCCACTGGCCAAATGGCTAGCCTAGTGAATGTTGAAATGTTACCAGCCACTCAATAGATTGCCATTGTTATTTGTGGCTGGTGCGTGCAACATACAGAACCAGCCACTTGCATGATTTACCAGCATCTGGCTGGTAAATGGTGTTAATGGTAGATATCTCTTTTGGAACAGGTCATGTTTTAATATCACCAGTTCAGTATATTTCAGATAATATTGCAGCAATAGTTTTTTAGTTGCAAATGGCACAGAACAAATGTTTACTTTGAAGTACTTTTAACACAGTTTCCCTGCGGGGGATTAATAAAGTATTTGTGATACTGATTTCTGATTCTGAAGTGTTTTGCTTATAAGTTGTTTGCATTTAGCTAAAGTGTGATGTTTTTCCTCACATTGCAATAGCCTGTTTAAAGTGATCATATAACAACTAATCAGTACTGATACTGTATGCTAATAGATATAGGAGTGATAATAATACAGTACATGCTTTGAATGTCTTAAATATAGCTGTGCAGTATTCTTAACAGACTGGATAGCAGCAGACAATAGAAGGCTTATTACAACCAGAAGAGACATGAGACTTTTATTTTTTAGAGACTTGAGACTTGACTTGGACTCGTGACCAAAGACTTGAGACTTGATCAAGTCTCACCCCACAAAGACTTGAGACTTGACTTGGACTCGTGACCAAAGACTTGAGACTTGATCAAGTCTCACCCCACAAAGACTTGAGACTTGACTTGGACTCGTGACCAAAGACTTGAGACTTGATCAAGTCTCACCCCACAAAGACTTGAGACTTGACTTGGACTTGCAAAAAAAGACTTGTGAACATCTCTGCCCTCAAGTACCTCATTCACACCAACGGTGTTTCAGGGCCGGTTCAGATTTGGAGCTTGAAAAGCACCGGGTTTTCCTCTTCACACCGCAGCGGAGCAGCCTCTTAGCTCCGGAATCCGGTTCGTTTCAAGCACCAAAAAATTGTCCGGCCAGAGCAAAAGCACCACATACGTCACGCTTACGTCGAGGCGGGGGCAGAGATAGATCAACTCCTGAACAACAACAAAAAGCCCGTGTTTTATCCAGTTTGTACAACGATGGAGAAACTTAACAACTTTAAGAGTTTCAGTGTTTCTGCCATAGACTGTATATAAAGGTTTCTGCTCATGGTGAAGCAACGTGTCTGCGTGTTAAGGTGGAACCTGAGCATTCACGTTGATCACCTCTCATTATAAATCTATAAAACTATAAATATTAAACTTTACTTCACGTGTTCATTTGAGAACAGCTGTTACATACCTGGGTGAAGGTTACAGTTCATTTAAATGAAAGATACAACGTTACTCCACACTCATGGTTCAGTCCACCTTAAGAAATAAGACCGACCTCGGAAGCAGTTGTGTTTTAAAAAAACCTTTATTGACACGAGTACACTTTTTTATAAGAATATAACTAAACCACAGAAATGACATCCGCGGGGTTTGGCTTTATGAAGCAGGCACGCAAACGGTTACGCCATGACGCAAACGATGAGGCAACACCGCATTACCAGTCGGACTCTGGGCGGTGTGAAAAGAGCCAGAGCTAAACCGAAGAACTGGTTCTGAACCTGAAAAGCTCTAGCACGGAGCTTGAACCGGAGTTGCGTTGGTGTGAATGAGGTAAAGGTTCTTATTTTAAGGCAGGCAAAAACATCGTTTTTCAAGTAGGCCTACTGGTCAATTTTGAGATTTTGTGCTATTTTGATTCCATAACATGTTTTCTTTCAGGCTTTTGGAAGGAACACGTACAAAATACACATTTAAGTGTTTATGTTACTATAGTTTGTCTATTTGCGTCTGTATATTTCTCCTAAATTCACCAAAAGTTAGCATTCTAACGTAACCTAAAGTACCACGACCGCTGTGTGCACCATGTCAACAGAGGTATCGCTGGAAAGCTCCGTCTCTCCTGCACAATCTCATCGGATCCAAATATGGTCATTTCCTTTGTATCAGCAACCAATCGTGAAAGCACAAAGGGGTCTTAAACCAAGAAACGAAATCTCATTGGCTGGTGTCAATTTCTGACAACGTGATTCGTTCAGATGCGTCACGTGGTGTGCTAAAACACTTCCTGGTTAGCTTTCAGCTACAAATTGAAATCTCAAAATGCCAAAAGAACGGCGAAAAAAACGTTCAGAGAAGACGACAACAATTGTCACTTGCAGGAAGCAAGGTTATACAAAAAACAAATGACCCCGAACATGAAATACCTTCACGGAGTGCGTCGATGCGCAAGCTGTCATCCAAAGAACAGGAGGGTTTAGCTAGCGCCTCACTGCAATCTTTAAAGGTCGTTTTCTCAAATTGAGTTTTTTCTCCTACTCTGAGTTCGAAATGTCAACTTCAGTAGCACGTAGATTCACCAAACCTTCAAGTTATATTCCTATCAATATTATGAAGGCTTTTACAGAAGGGTTTGTTCATATATAATTCATAGCCTGAATTATACAACATTGTATACCTAAAAACATGGCGAAAATGGATATTTTAGGGCTGTTGACAGTATTTTCTGATTTATGGAGTGATAAAAAGAGATATCCAATATCCCTTCTGTAAAAGCCTTAGATACTAATATGACTACAAAATTAAACAAGAATTTTGAATCTGGCTATATCCAAAGTTCAGATTTCGATTCCTGAAATGTGTTATATGTGCATATTTAATGAGATAATGGATAATTTGCATGTTTAAACATGCTATTTCAGAAAACTTGTAATACAAAAGACAATTGCCTTATTGTAAGTAATTAACTGGAGAAATTTCTAGCCGATACCTTTAAGTTAATACAATTACCCTATTCACCTGGGGTGTTTCGTTGCCTTGCTCCGCTCGGTGGGGGGGGGGGGTATACCTGATATATATACAGCAGGAGAACACGCCGTCCACCGCGGAGAATAAACAGAAGGGCAACCATGCTCCCGGGTCTTCTTCGCTGCTTTTGGTGTATTTTGTGGCGGCAGCAGCGCCACTTACAGGCCTGGCATATGTACTACAGCGTTTCCAGCATTTCCAGCGGTCTAGTGTGAACGGACGCGTTAATGAATCGAATGCGTGTGAACGGAATACTTTTTTGCGTTTGCGTTTTACTGTATGCGTCCTCGTGGGGCCGGGGTCTAAGCCAAACGATACACATTGTAAAAACCAACCTATAAGATCTACTCAATAAAATGGGGGTAACAATTTGCACACACTTCTTTTGAGTAGATTTTACCCAATGTTTTTGGGTAAAGGTTACCAATATTTAATATATAAGATTTACTTTAAGAAATTAAGTAAAATCTAACTCAATTACTTAAAACGTATTACTTATAAATGAGTAATATTTACTCCTAATCGTAGGCAGCTATTTATTTAATAATTGATCCATATTACACATTAATATTACTTTATTAGTAAGGTTACCAGTAAACAATATATTGCCACAAGATTTTATTGATCATGTTTTTTTAATTGACCAAATGTATAAGTGCAATATGGCCATACATTGAGATTATTTAAACAGTTAAATGCATTTCAATTGTTAACACTGAGCAGAATCTTCAAAATAGTCACAATCACATTGTTTTAACAGTAAAGTGGGAATTGTAAAAATGTTTAACATAATCTTCCAAGTGCAATTTACTCAACTATTAAAACCTTTGAGTGCCAGTAAACAGTCCACTTTTAACAGAACAAGGTTTCTCCACATCCATTACATTCAACATCACATTATTTTGTGTTTGTGTCACTCGGCACTAAAACAAGTCAACATCCACTTGAGAACAAATTGTTTATTTGTGGCTCTGGACCTTTTTGAGCAGCTTGGCTCCATCAAGCTCCAAATACTGTTCTTAGAATACCTCAAATGTGTATTTGAGCTTGTTGGGGTATTCCAGGTTGAGGGTGTAGAGATGAATCCCATCAACAATGCACATGCCTTTGTTTGGTTTCCGCACAAAACTCTGTCTCCCTCTATGACAATGGACACATCTGCTGGTCCCGTCCCTGGCATCATGGATCACAAGCACCTTCATAGTTTGGTCCACGACGTTGTCATGCTCGTCCTCCATGTTGAAAATAAAGAAAGACAAGCATATTCTCTTTAAATTAGGCATATTAACAAGAAGCTATTATACAATATAGGCTTTGTGGTCTAGCATTAAGCCTAATCAATAAAACCAGGGATTGACTTTTTTTAAATGATTTGTAAAAATGTGTGGCAGCGATTAAAAATAAAACAAGATTTCTAACTTATATAAAAAATGTCAGGCCCAGTCAAATTGCCCATCGATCTAATCAATGACATTAAATTAATTGATTGATGATTCTTTCCCATGAACATAACTTTTCAGTGCATGATTTTATTTATCTTATTTCACTTTAACACCAAAAGAAGGTTTTTGTTTTTAGGTAGTTATATATGTTAAGAAGCAAGCACATCAGTACATTATCCCTAAATCATGTTCCTGTGAATGCTAAACCATTTATAAAAACAATAAGATGTTTACAGATTTACAGCAATAACTTGCATATTTATTTGTTAGGTGTAAGAGTGGTTCATCACAGAAATGAAACAATGGTATCAGAGCAACCTCCGAAATAACTCTTGAAGTGATCAGTCTTTAATGACATACCTGGCTGTCTTGAAAAAGGTCTTCTTGGCGTTCCCCAAGGTCTTCAATCAGGCACCTGGCCACTGCATCTCTTTTCCCAACACTCTGGGCCTGTGAGGAAATGCATTTTAGTGACAAGACTTATTTCTGCATTTTCATATTCTTGAATGAAACATTTAAATAAATGTACCTCATCAATTGTGCTCAGAAGAGGGCGCATCCTGGAGCCAGCATCTCCTCTTTGGCACGCATCAGCTGGAGCGAGTGGTGTTAGTGGACCCATCCAGTTTCAGCATCAAAGTCTCTTCCAGTGAAAGAGTTGTTATGTGTCGGAACTCCTCCTTGATCTAATAAAGAGCATCGGGGACAACACTCATTACTCACAACTCTGACAACAGTGAGTTGAAATGGAAAATAAATAAATGTAATGTTCTCACCTGAGCCTCATTGAATAAACCAGGCCATCTCTCCTTGAAGACACGTGGGCTGAGGGTCACCACCTCCACTCCACTACGAATTGTCTGCAGGATTTAAAATGTATAGGACTTAGGTGCCGTCTCTGAGGATGTTACACTTATATTCACATTTCTTACACTGAACATTACCAACAAAATAACACAATTAAACATTTTCATGTAGAAAAATCCTAAAATATATAACAATGAGCTTTGGCTCTGCTCCGTGGTAATCTATCCAGTCCTCACGATAATATACAGTAAGCTTAATGTAAACATAAGTCTATAGGCTATTGCTGCAGCTATACCTCAAAAAAGACAAATGAATCATAAATCATTATTACTGTGGCTTGGCAGAATATACGATGGTTATTTTTCACTAAGAGATAGTCGCGAGATAGTTGTCTCAGTATTTATCGTTTCATGCACGCTCATATGAACACAGACACACGAGGAAACTGACGGCCGACGTTAGATAGACTGAGAGAGATGCTACAGGCTAGCTTCAACTTAGTTAGCCTTGTGCATCATTTGAATGTGTCCCCCGCAAACCGTTACTGTACTCAATACTACTCAACCGGGTCAGAGTTCGTCATATTACTTGAACTGACATGTTATTTAATAAACGGCTACTGATTTTTGCAGTGTGCATCACCATTGGATACTGTGTGGAAAATAACATTGGACAAACACACCTTACGACGACCAACTTCAAAGGTTGATTAAACGAATGCCGCCTTCCGCGCGCTGTTCTTGTTAGTACTTAGCTAGCAAACAATAGCCTTCTCTGCTAAGCATGCACGATGCTAATGTGAAACACAACTTGGCTGGTTAACTTACATTAATATACAACTGTCGCCGTGACACTTAACTCATTTCAGACGGCATGCCGTCAACATGCACATTATTGCTGTAATAACAATTATTAACAATATGGAGCTAAACATCATAGTGCTTTACTCTTAGCTCCTATGTTAGCTACAGCTATCTAGCATCAGTGACCGACTTCCAGTGAGTAATAGATGAGAACAAACTTACATTCCTTGTCTAACAGTGAAGCAAGCAGACAACAAGTCTTGTGATGAACCTCAAAAAACGTGAACATTTATATGTAGGACATGATAGACAGTAGGGCTGTGCGATTATGGCAAAAATCATAATCACGATTATTTGGGTCAATAATTGATATCACGATTATTTTGACGATTATTCATTTACCATTTATTGAACTTTAAAACAAATAATATTGTACCAATAAACAAGAACAAATATGTTGGAGCGCACTTCCAAAACCATACTAAACATATATTATTAATATGATAAATACAAATAAATTGGACCAAAATAAATTAAATCAAATATGATGCAGTGCACTGTCACAACCTACTGAAAACTCCTTAACATATAGCCAACATGTTGGTAAAACATATTCAACATATTCCACTCAGGCTGGCCAACCGTCATGGTCCAGAAGTAACAGGAAATAAATGTTGAACTACAATTTAAGACCAAATAAAAAAATGTAGGCCACCATGGCAAATGCTGGTAGGGCTGCTCATGTCATCTCTTAAAGATTTTTTGCAAGAAACAACAGCCTGTTTACATGGTCTGGTTTCAGAGATGAGCGCAGACAGGTGACGATATTGCCACCTGTACTGAAGACCCTCAGCCACGCTCCGACACATGTGACGCCGGCCAATCACAAAGCTTTGATGCGTTCAAGTGCATTATTTTGGCACAGGAAGATTATGTTACAGGACATTAACGATAAAACAGAATATTGTTGTTCTATTTGTAGACACATCTTGCGATCGACTGGTTGGGCACCCCTGGGCTAGACCATAGGTCTGTTGTGGTAGCAAAGTAGTCAGCTGAAGCCACATCTCTCTCAACTTCCCCACGGCATTTGTCATATAGTGCAGGCAGCGCAGACCTGCTGAAATAATACCGAGACGGCATCGCGTAACGCTTGTCCAACGTGTTGACAAGTTGCTTAAAGCCCTGGTTGCTAACAGTGCTAACTGGGCACATATCTTTAGCGATGTGGAATGTAATGGCAAAGTACTTCCAAATAGTGGAAATAGTTGTACCCTTCTTTTTAACGAGTTGCTGCTCTTGTTCTGACATCTTCGCTCGCGCTGAACACTCACAACACATGTCACTCCCACGTGGCCGAGTGGGCTTTTAGGGAGGGGCGAAGCGCACCCAGCAAAATAATCGTATTTTGTCAATTATGCTGTTTTCATAATCGTCGCAAGCCATAATCGTAATCGCGATTAAAATACGATTAATTGCACAGCCCTAATAGACAGTAATATCTTACCTTCCAACATTTCCACACAGCAGGAGGAGGGAGGCGCGAAAGAGAACCGTTCCTCTGGCCTGCAGCCAAGAATCACCGCATGCGCAAAGGGGCAGTGTGGGCCTAATGTCTTCAAGTAGATTTGACCCAGATTGTTTGTGTTTCAGTTGGTACTGTCAGAAATTAGGTAGTGTAGGTAGAATGTACCCATTCAAATATACTAACAATGCTCACTTATATACCTTGAGTACAATTTAAATGATTTGCTTGGATAATATATACTACCCTCCAAAATCCTTTTTTATAGTGCAGGCTGAAGATCATGGATTGTAAAAAGGGCTTTTTGAAAGCCAAAAGACTGCTCCAAGAGAACTATGTGTAGTGTCCCGTCAATTATGTTAAATTGTGTCATGTTTGTGTTCGTCATGTTCATGTTAGTTTAGTTTATGTTCCACTTCCTGTTTTATTTTGTACTCACGTTGTCTCATTCCAGGTCCCTTTACTTCCTGCTCTGGTCCCTTTTCCCGCCATCGTCAGTGTCTGCCCCGCCCCTGATTGTTTCCACCTGTGCCCACTTACCTCATGTACATATTGTCCTGTCTCCCCTTGTTAGTTGTCGGTTCGTCTTGTTCGTTGTCCCAAGAAGCCAGATCCAAGCCATCGCTTAAGAGATTCAGTGTTGTGCCTTTTTCCCTCCATGAGAGCACGTTACTTTAGTCATTTTGTTATTTCCTCTAAAAGAGTGATTTTGTTTTTTGCAAGTAAAGATTATTTGTTCTTCAAACCTTTTTTGTCTCTGGGTTGTGCATTTGAGTCCTAAACTATTGAGTCAAGGTTCCTAACACTATGGACATCAACTCTTAATCGCAGCAGCTTGTTTGGACAACATGTTGAACTGGAATGCTATAAAGAGTGAAGATAGAAAAGCACTGCATTCTTCTGCGATCTGTCTTCGTGGATGTTGCAACACAATGGAAGAGGTTGAGTTTTTGGATGAAATGAATAGCACATCAAACATGAGAAATGTGATCATGAAACTCCCGTTTAAACGTAGGGAAAAGTGGAGAACAACTGCATATGCATATTATTAACACAATAAGACAAGAGCAAAGTTTCCAATATTGGTCGACTTCATTGAAAAGCATGCTCGCATTGTATCAGACCCCATGTTTGGAGACATACAGGATGTCATGCCAAAAAGGGATATTAAAGTGTACAAGTCACCCAGCAGTAAGCCTGCTCATGGTTATAAGGGAAGTAGCTTTGTTACTGTGACAAGCCCAGGAGTCAATGAAGAGCAGAAACCTTTCCAAAACATCAACTCAGACCATAAAGGCATTACTGTTCAGAAGCGCTGTGTACTTTGTGCAGGAGAACACACCTCTGAAACATGTCAGATGAACAAAACATCTCACAATGAAAAGATCGACTGCTCAAGGAATTTGTTTTGGCCGTCTAACGAAAGGACATCTAAGCAAAGACTGTCAGAAAAGAATGAAATGTGAAGTTTGTTCAATGAAACATCCAACAATATCTAAACATCTACAAGAAAAGGATTGAACAAAAAGACAGCTCTGATAAATCCACCCAAGCAGCTTCTGTAAGCATTAGTCTCTTTAGATGGCAGAAACCACACTGGGGCCGGTGGGCAACAAACCCTACCAATTATCCCAGTTCAAATCAAGTTGTCAAACTCGACCCAGACTGTGCAGACTTACGCATGTATGGATCAGGGAAGCACTGCACGTTTCTGTACTGAAGCCCTTCAACAACATGTGCATGCCAAAGCCAAGAGAACAAGATCCTCTTAAAAACAATGGGTCAGGAGAAAGTGACACTTCCTTTGTCAAAGGTCTTGAAGTGAGTTGCATCGAAGGCAATGATTTTTATCAGCTGCCTAAAGTCTACACACAAGAGGAAAGTCCTGCTGGAAAAGAGCACATTCCCAAGAGACCATCAATCAATGGAAATATCTAAGAGAGATTAAGTGGCCTGAACTGGATTGTGAAATCGGGTCGCTTATAGGAACAAATGCACCAAAGCTAATGGAGCCGTGGAAAATAATAAACAGTCCAAATGGAGGACCCTTTGCTGTGAAGACAGTCCTAGGTTGGGCTGTGAATGGACTGAATCAGGAAACCACTGAATCTGAGGATACTTTATGTTGTTAATGGGATATCAGTGACAGATTTAGGTGAGCTGCTGGAGCAGCAATACAATCATGACTTTCCAGAGAAAGGTTGTGATGAGAAGAAAGAGATGTCAGTTGAAGACAAGCCATTTTTAAAGATCATGTCAGATTCAGCTCAAATCAAAGATGGACATTATCAGCTTGGACTTCCATTCAAACAGAAGAATATCATGATGCCAAACAATCGCAAACTTGCAGAGCAGAGAATCATTAAAAAGGAAATTCAAAAGGAACAAAGTTTTCCATGATGAATATAAAACATTCTTGGAGGCTGTGAGAGCAAAAGGTCGCACTCAGCTACTGCCCCAAGAGCAGCTCAACCCTGAGAGTGGAAAGGTGTGGTACATACCACATCATGGGGTTCAGCACCCAAAGAAGGGCAAGATTCGTGTAGTGTTCGATTGTTCCGCATCTTATCAAGGATATTCATTAAATGACTTATTCAGGGTCCCAGTCTTCCCATCACGCTACTTGGTGTGCTCATTCCATTCAGACAAGAACAGATAGCTTTAATGGCTGATGTCGGATGTACCATCAGGTCAAGGTGGCTCCTGCCAATCAAGATTTCGCTTTCTTTGGTGGCCAGGAGGAGATGTCAGTTTACCTCTCGCCGAGTACAGGATGACAGTACATCTATTTGGTGCCACTTCATCAGCAAGTTGTGCAACCTATGCTCTCGCTAAAACCGCTGAAGACAACATCTCTACATCTCTCATCTCTACATCTCTACATCTCTACATCTCTACATCTCTCATCTCTACATCTCTACATCTCTACATCTCTCATCTCTCATCTCTACATCTCTACATCTCTCATCTCTACATCTCTACATCTCTCATCTCTACATCTCTCATCTCTCATCTCTACATCTCTCATCTCTCATCTCTCATCTCTACATCTCTCATCTCTACATCTCTCATCTCTCATCTCTTACATCTCTCATCTCTACATCTCTCATCTCTACATCTGTCATCTCTCATCTCTACATCTCTCATCTCTACATCTCTCATCTCTCATCTCTCATCTCTACATCTCTCATCTCTCATCTCTACATCTCTACATCTCTCATCTCTACATCTCTACATCTCTACATCTCTACATCTCTACATCTCTACATCTCTCATCTCTATCTCTCATCTCTCATCTCTCATCTCTACATCTCTCATCTCTACATCTCTCATCTCTACTCTCTCATCTCTCATCTCTACATCTCTCATCTCTCATCTCTACATCTCTACATCTCTCATCTCTACATCTCTCATCTCTCATCTCTACATCTCTCATCTCTCATCTCTACATCTCTCATCTCTCATCTCTCATCTCTACATCTCTACATCTCTCATCTCTCTCTTACATCTCTCATCTCTACATCTCTCATCTCTACATCTCTACATCTCTACATCTCTCATCTCTACATCTCTCATCTCTCATCTCTACATCTCTCATCTCTCATCTCTACATCTCTCATCTCTCATCTCTCATCTCTACATCTCTCATCTCTACATCTCTACATCTCTCATCTCTCATCTCTCATCTCTCATCTCTACATCTCTCATCTCTACATCTCTCATCTCTATCTCTCATCTCTACATCTCTCATCTCTCATCTCTACATCTCTCATCTCTCATCTCTCATCTCTACATCTCTCATCTCTCATCTCTACATCTCTCATCTCTACATCTCTCATCTCTACATCTCTCATCTCTCATCTCTCATCTCTCATCTCTCATCTCTCTCTACATCTCTCTCTACATCTCTCATCTCTCTCTCTACATCTCTCACTACATCTCTCTCTACATCTCTCTCTACATCTCTCATCTCTCTCTCTACATCTCTCATCTCTCTACATCTCTCATCTCTACATCTCTTCATCTCTCATCTCTACATCTCTACATCTCTCTCTCTACATCTCTCATCTCTCATCTCTACATCTCTCATCTCTACATCTCTCATCTCTACATCTCTCTCTACATCTCTCTCTACATCTCTCACTACATCTCTCTCTACATCTCTCTCTACATCTCTCTCTACATCTCTCACTACATCTCTCTCTACATCTCTCATCTCTCATCTCTCATCTCTCATCTCTACATCTCTCATCTCTCATCTCTACAGCTCTCACCTCATCTCTACATCTCTCATCTCTCATCTCTACATCGCTCATCTCTCCATCTCTACATCTACATCTCTCCTTCTCTCATCTCTCATCTCTACATCTCTACATCTCTACATCTCTCATCTCTACATCTCTCATCTCTCATCTCTACATCTCTACATCTCTCATCTCTACATCTCTTCATCTCTTCATCTCTACATCTCTACATCTCTTCATCTCTACATCTCAATGCAAAACAATATATTTGGTGCAGAAATATATGGTTGGGTGGGAGGTGGCGAGAGAGAGTGGGTTTGAGGTAGCGAGAGAGGATGGAAGGAGGTAGCGAGAGAGGGTGGGTTTGAGGTAGCGAGAGAGGTTGGGTTTGAGGTAGCGAGAGAGGTCGGAAGGAGGTAGCGAGAGAGGATGGGTTTGAGGTAGCGAGAGAGGGTGGGTTTGAGGTAGCGAGAGAGGATGGAAGGAGGTAGCGAGAGAGGATGGGTTTGAGGTAGCGAGAGAGGATGGAAGGAGGTAGCGAGAGAGGATGGGTTTGAGGTAGCGAGAGAGGGTGGGTTTGAGGTAGCGAGAGAGGATGGAAGGAGGTAGCGAGAGAGGGTGGGTTTGAGGTAGCGAGAGAGGGTGGGTTTGAGGTAGCGAGAGAGGATGGAAGGAGGTAGCGAGAGAGGATGGGTTTGAGGTAGCGAGAGAGGGTGGGTAGGTGGGTATTGTTCATAGTTAATGAGGACTGTCAAGACAGGTGGAGTATGAGGTATCCTTTTCTGTGTTTTGCTCCCTCCTCTAAAAGGGTTTGGGACCATAGAAGATTGCAGTAGCCGCAATACCACTCACTGTGTTAATGCCTGTCGTCTGGGGTGCAATTGCCTAAATTCTGTCCATGCCGTCCGTGCAGCGAAGTCGTTTCCTCAGGAAGGTTAGACCATAGAGCTAGAACACACCTAGTGCTCTGTCTCTATGGAGATAGAACGCACCCAGTGCTCTATCTCTATGGAGACACCCAGTGCTCTATCTCTATGGAGACACCCAGGGCTCTATCTCTATGGAGACACCCAGTGGAGACACCCAGTTATATATCTCTATGGACACACCCAGTGCTCTATATTGATTGAGATAGAACACACCCAGTCGCTATCTCTATGAAGACACACAGTTCTCTATCTCTATGAAGACACACCCAGGGCTCTATCTCTATGGACACACACAGTTATCTATATCTATGGAGACACCCAGTTCTCTATGGAGACACACAGTTCTCTATCGCTATGGAGATAGAATACACCTAGTGCTTGAGACCATGTGGGAGGGTCTTGCAGAGTGGGCGAGTTCAGTATTTGCTGTGCGCTTTAATTTAAAAGTATTGTTATATGTTGCCTATTCCTGGATGTATGTGTGTAGATATGTCCTATTTGTGTTTGAATAGTGTGAGGAGGGAGTACAGGTGAAGGAGGGGAACTTCCATATGTTTTCACTTTGGTTAGTGAGGTGTATGGATTGGAGTGCCTGTTTTAGCATTACTTTTTTTTTGCTCAGTTGAAGTGTCTCTTGTTTATTAGTGCCTTAAGTCTAGTCCTGTGTGAGGTGGTACTTCAACTTAATGGATGCCTCAAGGGCCTGAATGGCATTTGTAAGCCTATAAACCTACTTATTTTTGGACAAATGGTCTGGAGGTTACTCAAAATGTGTTAGCCTAAACCAGTTTTTAATAGAGGGTGATTTAAATCCATTGTGCATCTGAATACCAGTCGCGCAATCAATGCAAATGCAGTTGAAAGTCCCAAAGATTGGTAAATCAGGGGGTAAATTGAAACTTGTATAGACCCCCCAAAATAGGGCTCCTTATTGTAATCAATGTGGGTTTTATATTTAGCTGGAAAGTAAGATGCAGCCATAAGAATCAAACGCAACGGGGTGTAGTAGAACGAAAAGGACCGTCGTTCACGAGCATTACAATGACGAGGAGTCGAGAGAGACTGAAGAAGGGCAGAAGGACACTACTCTGCTCAGAAACCTTTGCGTTGGGTTTCTGACGGAGCATGCACCAGCAGAGCCAATGTGCAGGAATTGCAGGTAATACATCCAGTTTTATCTAGTCATTGGTTTGTTTGGATACCAGAACACAAGATGAAAGTAACCTTAAATTGAGATGGTTTAAAATGCTATTTTGTTTTAGAACGTAATAAAACAAAGTCAGCGTAGATTATTGGATGAAGCCTGTGTAGATTTCCAGAATAAAGTCAAATATGAATAGGCTATGACCAGGCCATTCAATGTTGCAGGCTTCTATGGAGAGCCAAGAGGCCAACTGTGACAATAGTCTCAGAATTTTTGCTTAAAATATACAACAGATTGTAATTATATTTAAAATATTACCACCCCCTTTATCCCCCACCCTTACAAACAAAACAAAACAGTGACGTCACGGATCAGCCAACCATTCAGACAGTAGTCTCGCGATGCCAGACCCATCTTCACACACTTGGTAGCACTGTACTTTAATCAGACAGTTATCAAGGTACCATATATGTTGAGTGGAGACGGCCGAAAACACTCGGTTTGTTACGAATTAGCTGGAGTTAAATAGCCTATTTTTTTTACCGGAATTCCGTTAACCCAGAGCCATATAATAGAAGAGTTACGCCAACGGAAGTCCAAAAACGGTTATCGTCACGTGGTTCATGTAGACGAGGATCGTTCCCCGGAAGTTCATGGCGGGCAATGTGAATGCATTGATAACAGGAGATAGAACTACGATTTTTGGTAATTATTAGTGAATAAAGGTTTTGATTTGCAATATTTATACAACAAATCGATATGTGTATGTATTTACATCAATATGTTTTAAAAAATAAAATAGAATTTGCTAATATTAAGTGATAATATTAGGATTAGTGTGAACAACTAGTTTACATGTTAGGCTAACAGTGACTTGGTTAAAGAGCCTGTTGCTGTTTATTTATAGCTTTGAATTCTTTAAAACCAATATTATCTTCTTAAACTTGTATGGTAGTCAAGAGCATCACTTTCTAATGTTTATTGATATATTTAGAGGGAGGGGATCTAAAGTAATGCTTTAAAATTCAGATTAGATTAATGTCTACCATTTTCTTAAAGTCATGGTAGTTTCAGTAACCATGGTAACTGAGGACACGAGTTATCTAAATGACTAATGTCATCTTTATGGCTTTCAGAAAGGACAGGAGACCGACAGGTGACTATCAAAGGACTAGCAGCAGCATGATGATGATGATGATGATGATGATGATGATGATGATGATGATGATGTTATGTGTTTTAGGAACATCCATTGCAAATACATGGAATTCAATAAACATTGAATAGCATATCATACAGTTTGTCTGTGCCTTTTCCTCCGTGTTGTCCTGGTTTGCTGTGCTGCCTCCTAGTCTCCACCATGGTGTGCTGTGCTGCCTCCTAGTCGCCACCATGGTGTGCTGTGCTGCCTCCTAGTCGCCACCATGGTGTGCTGTGCTGCCTCCTAGTCTCCACCATGGTGTGCTGTGCTGCCTCCTAGTCTCCACCATGGTGTGCTGTGCTGCCTCCTAGTCGCCACCATGGTGTGCTGTGCTGCCTCCTAGTCTCCACCATGGTGTGCTGTGCTGCCTCCTAGTCTCCACCATGGTGTGCTGTGCTGCCTCCTAGTCTCCACCATGGTGTGCTGTGCTGCCTCCTAGTCTCCACCATGGTGTGGCTGTGCTGCCTCCTAGTCGCCACCATGGTTGCTGTGCCTGGCCTCCTAGTCGCCACCATGGTGTGCTGTGCTGCCTCCTAGTCTCCACCATGGTGTGCTGTGCTGCCTCCTAGTCTCCACCATGGTGTGCTGTGCTGCCTCCTAGTCTCCACCATGGTGTGCTGTGCTGCCTCCTAGTCTCCACCATGGTTTGCTGTGCTGCCTCCTAGTCTCCACCATGGTTTGCTGTGCTGCCTCCTAGTCGACACCATGGTTTGCTGTGCTGCCTCCTAGTCGCCACCATGGTTTGCTGTGCTGCCTCCTAGTCGCCACCATGGTTTGCTGTGCTGCCTCCTAGTCGCCACCATGGTGTGCTGTGCTGCCTCCTAGTCGCCACCATGGTGTGCTGTGCTGCCTGGGGATGCTCCAATCGCTCAGAGAAAGGTGTACGAATGTACGGCTTCCCCACTGACACAGAGCGGAGGAAGCAGGAGCAATTTCACGACCAACAGCAACAAAATATGTGATTTATATACAAACACTGCATTTGCACTTTTTCACAAAACGAAAACCACACCATTGGGAAAGCTTAATGTTTTGTTTAATACAAAAAACAGGGAAAGGCTTGAAAAACACTGAGAGTTGAGACTCAGGGTGCAGGGTGAGGGTCTCAGTGCAGGTATTCAGGCTCCATTGAATCCCCCTCTGGTTCTTGTGCTGAAAGAGGGAGTAACAGACAGGAGAAAGGGTTATACACACCTATATAGCACACCTATTGGATGGGAAATTGCCTTGGGGAGATAAGGTGTGGTCTTTGTTCCCAACTGAAGTTATGGAACTTTATTATTTGTGAGTTTAACAAAGTATGACAAATGGCATCAGTAACAGATGTGATATGAATTTCTATAAAGTTGTCTCACATTCTTGGTCATATTGTATATACAGTATGTAATGAGTATAACATGTCCAGTAAGTATAAAGTGTTTCCTAATACTGTGTATTCAACCACTATGGAATATGTATGTGGGCAGACAAAACTGAGTTGTTCTGTGTGTGAAGTAACCTCAAGTCACTCCGCAGGCACATTTTGATGCAGACCAGTTTGTCAAGACAAAAAAGGGCAAGACTAGGCTGAGAGCAGAGGCTATACCCACCATCTTCGTGCATCGCCCTGTGGTCAAAAAGAGAAGGGCCCCTGCACCACGATTCACCCCGGGACCTGTATCTACAAAGCCCATAGCTCATGATCACAGCGATAGTGTGAAAGGTGACACAGGTATAATAAGTATGAACTCTTAGTAACAAAAGTAATATTTCTTATTTTTAAGTGGTATAATATTTTAAATGTTCGAACATTTACAGTGCCATGTCTTCTACTTACATTAGTCTCAAAGATTGAGGGAAGAAGGGAAGGGATCACTGCCCTCCACCTGCCAGAGGAGCGCAAACAACAAAAACAAGCAAGGTGTCCCGTCATGTACCTGGAAGTTTGGGTTGGCAAAATGGAGTAAGAGAGGGACTTGAAAAACCTTGGTGGCTCTCTACTCCTGTTGTTACAGTTGTCTTGGTTACAGCTCTCAAGTTTTTTTTTGTGCCATTTCCACATCTTTAGAAAATATGAAAAAATGGAAGTGAAATCAACCTCTTCTCTGGAGAACAAACTTTGATTTCTCTGTCTTGTGAGTTTGCAGTCTTGCAGTTTTGCTCCTCCACCTGTAACATCACTGCCCCTCCACCTGCCATACAGTAGGTTACTAACAAGATTACTGATATAATACAGTGATATAATACATGTTTAGTATGCTTACTTATATAAAACAGTAGTATTAAACTTACCTTGTGTGTTCACTCTCACTTAAGTCCCTCTCCCTTTGCCATCAATCCAAAATCAGCTGAGCTGCAACATTATACACACAGGTAATAATCAACATAATCACAAGGACACAATATGGCTCTGCTAAAAACACTCACTCTTACACGCACCAAAGTTATATTTATCTAATATTTAACTCCCTCCACCCCCGCATACAATCCCGTTTAGAAGCCCCTCTTCTCTAATTCAACAACGTTGGACCAAATAGACATTAAGAGAACGGAATTTACAATTAAAAGGCTGTTCAACGTGTGTTGCTAACTTGCTTCGGTATCCTAGCTTGATCTGTTATCTGTAAACGTTCCCTAAATCTACTAATTTAGGGATAATCCACTGACATCCTTTAATACACATGTTCAATTGAATCAGATGCACTGATAATATCCGCAATATAAATCTTTAAACTTCTTCTTACCTTTAAAAGTCCGTCACGAACGGTCTATTATGCTGCAACTCCACAGCTCTGCTAGCCTTGGCGCTAACTTCCGGGGAACGATTGAGAGGCTCCACGATCCGCCATTGCTGTAAAAAAGTGGTCCATTGGAGTGAACGGAGATGTCATAACTCTTCTATTATATGGCTCTGCGTTAACCTACTCTTCAAGAACTTCAAGAACAAAAATGGATAGCAGGAAAAGCCTGGTTTATACTTCTCCGCGAGCGCGTTAGCGAACGGAAATGTTCATTTGGTGCTGATGTTCGCACAGTGGTTTGCCATCAGGGATGCAAACTTGTCACCTTTCGGCAAAATTCGCCGTTTTGAATCCAAAATAGGTCGTTTGTGTGATTTATGTAGATCTGCAATAAAAATATTTTTGGGGTATGGGGGGATCTGGGACCCGGAGTAATCTGCGGCCAACAATCAGGAGAGATATTTGATAGTTGGTGCTTGAGAAGACTAAACATGTATCTGCAATTGACATGAATGGAAACGAGTAATAAAGTATATTCATTACTCGTTATTCTCTACTAATAGTTCATTAAAGACTGTATATTATGGCTATTTTGCACATCCCTTTCAAGATTTTCAAAGGTGTATTGACATATCATATACACAACTACGGTGTAGTTATGCAATGAATTAAACACTTGGGTCACAGGTTCCTCAACAGTGCATTACAAGACATCTATCAATATGTGTGAACCTCCACCATTAAACTGTCATATTCTGCACATTTCTTATTCTATCTACATACATACGAGTATAATTCATATGTATAATATCAGTTAAAATAAGTGCTTCAACATAGTTAACATTGCAGGAAAGCAATATATTAGACGTTAAGTACTTTGTCAGGCTTAATATTTATCTGTAGATAGATACCCCCAACGTTTTTTTCTTATTTAAAAGAAGACCTTAATCTGTTATTTAATGTTTAAATAAAGGTTAATTCGTTTTTCTGTTTTACACCTCCTCCTATTAATATCTTTGTACATGCTGCACTAAACTGTTTTATTGTAGAGATCACTTTATAGTATCTTCTTGATTTTTTATATTCTATATTTCTATTTTTATACTTTCCCCCTATGAAAGTATGTACTCTTAATATTTTTTTAATCAAACTATAATTCAATAACGTGCTTTAACCACTAGATGCACACAAGGTACACAAATGTTTTCCGGATTTCATATCATATAAACACCAAATCCCAGCATGCATTGCGGCTAAAACATCCAATAAGCGAGCTTAAAACCATAGCTGAGGATCTTGGGTAATGCCTATGTCCGGTTATTTTTATTTTGAAATTCAGTCCCTGATGGACGCCAAAAAAGCCCGAGATTATGGAATTAAACCAATAAATAAAATCAAGGATAATTGTGTGTTATTGGTGAGTAAATAACAGTGTGTTATTTTGAAAAGAATAACAAATTAGAAGGAAACAAATATTTAAAAAATACAGATTTCAGTATTCTGAGGCTCTGAGCCCCATTTAGTTTCCTCACAGACGGCAACAAAAGTCCGAAATTATACGATTTAAAATAAAAGCAATAATTGTGGCTTGATATTGAGTAAGAACATGTTTTTATGAACCACACAGCTTCAGGTCTTCCTCGACCCGACCGGAGAAAAAGACGTGCTGCAGGCAGTAGAAATACATTGCTTTTAAAATCGTGCTGTGCAACACGAAAAAAAATCGTGCTGTGCAACACGAAAAAAAGGGGCAAATCGTGTTGGGGAACACAAATCAATAGATTAAAAATCGTGTTGGTGAACACGAAATGCCGTGAGACTGGGTTGTAATGTTTTGGTTTATGAGTTCACCACACTGATGTAGCCAGAAACATTAGGATGCTAAGTGAATGGGAAAGTGTGTCTCAAACTTTTTACTGGAGCTGTATGTATTTAGGTTTACCACCACATTAAGACTTGTTTTATTCTGTGAATGCACGTCCAGCTCCTCCACTGCAGTATCAAAAAGGTTATTGCGTTTAGACAGTAACCTTTCCCTAGCCTGTAAGCACATGAGAACAGTCGCAGCTGCCTGTAATGAAGGCAAACAGTGTATCACATTGTTTCCTGCAGCTTAATCTGTGATTCTTACAGAGGTGGTGGTGTGTGCAGCAGCAGCACAGGTAACGGTCCAAGACAGGAGAAAACAGGTTGGTAGAAAACGAGTTGTAAAGCAAAGTTATTTATATTTACCTTTGCAAGACGACTATGTGCCTTTTTCAAAAATACACTACATCTTGATATGGTTACATTGTTTTGATTGCAGTGGTATATGGAACTGGACAGTTCTGTTTTAAGGTTGTGGAGAGCAGTGTGAGGAGAGGTTGACACTGAGTGGTCCTGTGAGTCAGGAACAACTGGTACATAAAAAACAATGACAGTTTTAAGAATAGCACACTTCTACTTCATACTAGCCCAAGGAAGCCCCACAGGTGTGCTCAATTTAAAAAAGAGTGTGTGCATGCGATTGCAGTGATGAAAGTGAAACATGCGTAGAGGGTACATTTGAAAGCAAACTAAGTGTAGTAAAAGTATGCCATATTCAAATCAACCAATGTGTTTTGCAGATGTGTAAAGTAGAATATGTATTGCATAATTTCCTTAAATCTTGTTTGTGTTATAAGTTAATGAAAGCAGGCTTTAGGTTTCTGCAACAGTATTCTGATATACATTTCATATTTACAGGCTGGAAATGAATACTTGCACATGGTCAAGGACCTTGCAGAGATGAGGTATGAATTCAGTTGCATAGCGTTGTCTTGTTAATTTGCATCTGAACAGTTAACTTGAGTTTTGACACCACACAGGGAAAGAGCATTACATCGTTGAATCTCCACTTGACTCCAGCTTGGCTGTTTGACCTGCCCATATTGTTACATTGCATGGGTTTTGTATAATCTGTCGGTCATGTTCCCATACACCACCACATTCACTGAAATAATTCTGTTCAGACTGCAATGTTTCTTTTGGTTTACCAGATGTGTCTGAGAGGATCATCCCAGGGCCTGCAAAGACTACATTTTCAGACAAATAGCTTTTTAGTACTTTACATATAATTGTACCATCTCATGAATGTTTTTTTCTCTGGCCTTTTTTAACAGGCATGATGGACTGGAAGGGTTGCCAGGCAGTATTGGGCTTGAACGCAGGGTGCCATTTTGTGTTAGCGGACAGAAACCGAGATATTACTCGAACATTTCCTGGGACAGTGCCCTGACAGCCAGCACCCAGATTACATTTCTTTAGTTGGACCTTCTTTTTATTTGTGACGCCCCTCACATTTATGTTACAGCCAGTGGGGTAGTGGGGATTTTTTTACTGGGGGGACGCTATTTTAATTAGGTCATCCCAAACAATGCCACACAAGTGCGCATGCGCGCAGTGCACTCACAAAACGGGCAGACAGGTCCACAGAAACTACCGGTATGCTTAGTCCTACTTTAGTTACTGTACTGCAAAAAGCAGACGGCGCTGCGCTCGACACACACAGACTCAAAACCATGGACACACTGGCACATACGTTACATAAACAATGTATAGGCCTAAATTGCATAAGCTACAGTATTGCAACTAAGCAGACAGTGCTGCTTCTCTCTCTCTCTCTCTCTCTCTCTCTCTCTCTCTCTCTCTCTCTCTGCTCTCTCCTCTCTCGCTCTCTCTCTCTCTCTCTCTCTCTCTCTCTCTCTCTCTCTCTCTCTCTCCACTTTCAAAATCTATTTAAAACTCATAACAAACAAACAAAATGTCCAAAGTTGTCCTGAAATTAACTTATTAAATAAACAAAACGAAAAATATAGCCATACTTATGCAAATAACATTGAATCTGGACTTGACATTATTCTGATTAGTCCTAGCCTACATTGCAAATAAGCAGACAGCGCTGCTTTTCACACACACACACACACACACACACACACACACACACACACACACACACACACACACACACACACACACACACACACACACACACACACACACACACACACACACACACACCACACACACACACACACACACCTTGGGTTTTGAAGACTGATAAATCCGAAATGGATGAACAAACTTTGCAGCCCAGTTTCCCAGCTTTGCAGTCTATCCACGGGTATGCCTCTTGTTTCCTCCGCCACATCTCCTCCGTCCATACCTCTGGGAAAGGTGAGCTTGAGCTAGCCAGGGGAACGTTGCTAGCGCAGCTAACGTGCACGTTAGCTAGCATTATCCACGTCTTTAGGCAGCTCTTCTGATGATGTAGTACTCGCAGCTTCACTTGTAGCTTCGGTGCTGCTAGCCTCTTTCTTCTTGTGAATTATATTCTTTTTAGAAAATAAGTCAAGTAAAAAACGTTTTCCTTCCATTATAGAGCTTTTTCGTTAGCGTTCTTGAGGGAAAGAGCTGCCGCAAAATCGACGGGCGCGGCGAGCTGGCTCACTGTGGGTGTGTCAGTGACTATGGTCAGTGACCGCAGGGTCAGTATGAATCATACTTTTTTAAGGAAATCGTTTTTATTTTTTATTTTAATTACTGTGAAATGTATTATGTTTTTGTCATTATTACAACAAATACAAACTTGCAACTGATAAGACTGGCAATGATTTTATATGTATTAGACTATTACAAAAAAGATCATGCTCCAAATAAGTGGGGATACGGCGTACCCCCAAGTCCAACGCCCACTACACCACTGCCTCTAACCAATTCAGGCTCCAGTGGGGACCTTTCTCCCTGCGTGCCTCTCCACCTCTGTTTCCTACTTCTTACTTGCTACCCTTTTCCCTCACCCTATCCAAAGGGAGTGCATGTATGTAGACACGTTAGTCTAGCTGCTATAGGCTTGGACTGTTGGGGGGGGACCTTACTCCGTCTTTCTGGCTGTTTGTACCTGTGTACTCTCATGTTCCGATTAACCCAGTTTCCCCCAAATCTCTTTTCGAGTTAGTCGAGGCTAATCATGTTGCTGTGGTCGTGTGTCCTGGATCCTCTATCCTGAGTCCTGGATCCTCTATCCTGAGCACTGGATCTGAGTCCTGGACTTCGAGTCGTGGCTGAACCTGTCTCTGCGGTCCTGCCAGACTCTCACCATACTACTTCCCTGATGGCTCCCACAGGATTGTTGATATCCTCGTGGATTCATCTTCTTATTACAGACACATGCATTTCCTAACATTTGGACTACCTATGCTGTAATAACTGTTGAAGGGCAAGGCTATGGTAACGGTATTGGATCACTACACACAAGATGCATGATGAGAAAAAGACTGAGAACAGGTGATAGGCTCTGATTTAGCACCACCATCAGGCCTTTTCACTTCCATTTCCGTTTTGTTGTCCGAACGTTCCATTCAAAAATGTTATTAAAAAGGCCTGTTCACCATGAAAGATGACTATTGAGATCTATTGTCAGGAATGTTAGTGTTATATCAAATAGTGAATTCTACTGCAGCAGAATGTTGCACGTCTGCACAGTGTTATATGTTCACCACTCAGTGTCAGTAAATATTGTGCAGTTAGTATTGGACCAAAAAAAAAGCGCTGCTCTTGTGCTTGCTGTACATTATAGATGCAAGCTATTACATTTTTTATAATGCTACCGAACTTGCTGCTGCTAGCTACAGTACAGTACAGGTTGATTAAACGGTTCGCTCGTCACGCAAGGTATCACATGACATGAAAGAGAGCAAGGTCATTGGACAGACAAATTACAAACATAATTTAGGTTGCTTGGTTACTTTGAAGACTGCGTGAACCGGTCAATGCCATTGGGGCTCCAAAATAAAAACATATATAAACATATATATATATATAAAAAAATGTTTTTGCATTTTTGTTGTTGTTGCATGGGCCCCTTGCCGGCTCTGGGCCCCGGTGCGTTGCACCAGCTGCACCGGCGATAGTTACGCCACTGGTTCAAAGATTAAATGGTTTTATCGTCATATGAACAACAGTTGTAGTGTAGTTTTAGCCGGAGCTTGAAGTGGGGATCAAAGTGCCATTACGCCCTTATTTACATATTGGCTTGTTTATCAGTAAACAATTATTACAGTGAATAAAAAGCACAGTCCTTCCCAGTCTGCTCCAGGTTTAATTACACTGCCCTTCATTTGAAATACCAAACATATATCTATAGGTGGAGATGAAGCCCTTCAGAACTTAGATCAAAGAGTGCAGCGTGTACAAAAGATTAGATCTAATAGAGTATCCTACTCAAGGTCAAGTACAAGTTAGCGTACATAAATACACTTTACCCAAGAAAAATGACTTGCAAATAAATTGACAGAGAAAATGGAAAAATATATAAAATACTTCAGCCCAAGGGTTGTGACGAGGTGCTGATCTGGAAGTAGGACTATGTGCATATACTTTATTTATATCTGGTTATTTTGAGAAGGCCTGGGGCCTACACCTGATAATAACTTCTCAAAATATGCATTCCTGAGTAGAGTAACTACAATTAACCAGAGTTCACTAAGTATTAAGCTACATGCATAGAAATAAACACAAATACTAAAACATCAAGGTCTCAAACACAGGTGTATATATATTAAATAAGCCCCATTGCAGCCACAGTCTATGCAGCCATGGCCGTTCCCACCATTAAGGTCACAGAGGTCCGGACCTCCAAGGTGCGCAATCTATGCCTGTGAGCGTGCTGCGCAAGCTGAGATAATGTGTTATGTGGTGTGCGTAGTTGAACCTTTTCAAATTTAAGTTTGTAGCAAGTAGAGGGCTGCTGCGTGCGTGCGTGTATGTCTGTGTGTGTGTGTGTGTGTGTGTGTGTGTGTGTGTGTGTGTGTGTGTGTGTGTGTGTGTGTGTGCGTGTGCTTGCACATTAGTCTTAAAGACCCCCATAAAGCTCAGATTATAACTCGAACCCTGGACGACAAGATGCATGATAACTTATATTGCAGCTATACTTTGGTTTAAACCCATGAATAAAATAGCTAGAGAACTAAAGTTAATTTCATTCTGTCACGATCTGCCTGTATTGTATTTTGTCTTGTCTTGTTTCATGTTTTATTTTTGAAAGGTCTTCACTTCCTGTCTTGCCTGTTTCTGTCTGCGTTGTGTCTTGTTTAAACCTGTCTGTGGTTCCCGGTCGTTAGTTTCCCTGGTGTGTCTAATTTACCCGATTGTGTTCACCTGGTGTCCCTGTGTGTTCTCCTCCCTCCTCACATGTGTCTTGTTTCTGTGATTAGTCTTGTGTGTATTTAAGTTCTGGTTTTTCTGTCTGTCTTTGTCGGTTCGTCTTGTGTCATGACTAGTTCGTCGGTGAGTGTTCTGTTTTGTCTTTGTTTAGCACCTAGCCTTGAAATAAAGGAATTCTCACTTTAATCTGCATTTGGGTCCTACCTAGTGATGGCAAAATGAAGCTTTGAATGAAGCGTCGAACCACTTGGACAATTGTGTCGGAAATAGGTTCATTTCTCGAAGCTTCAGTTACAGCGACCTCTCCTGGCGAAGTGCAAGGCTGCAGTGGGTTTAACGTATCTTTGCCTTGAAAAATATTTGATGCACACACACACTAAGACTGAATATCATGTTCTATTTGCAATTAAAGATTGATAATTGTGTGTATTGGGTTATTGAGAAGAGACTAGAGAGTGCTGGACATGTTTTTGGGAGGAGAGGGCCTTTTATCAGTTATTAAAGTTGAAAAGCAATGATTAAAATACGTCCATTCCGGGATTTGAACCAGCTGCGCGGAAGACATCGCCGCATTCGGGCCGCAGGCTCTACCCACTGGGCTATCTATTCCTTAACATATTTAACTGTTTTTATATTACTCATTGTCCTTTTGTTCACAACTTCTCCACATTTCAAAGTGTTTCCCGAGCCAGAACAACCTATCTTACTTCCTGGCTTGCTCTATAATGATATCAAATGCAATAACAGCAACAACGCAAACTACGACAACAACCCACACATTGTGCATTGTTTAGAGCGGTCATAAAGTGTTGAAGCACTCAAGTTTGAAACTGTTTCAACCTGTCACCTGTCAGAATCGAGACGAGGCAGTGCATTGAATCGCGTGAATGGACCGTGAACCAGTCAAGTAGTGATGTTACGTATTGCGCCGAGGCTTCGGAGCGTGTGTCGAGTAATCCCCGAAGCTTTTTGTGAAGCATGTATCGAGGCTTGTATCGTTTTGGGCCAGTGACGTCATCGATGACAAACGAAGCCTCGCTGCCTGTCGATACCACGTGACTGCTTCACGAAGCGATTCAGATCGGTTGAACCGTTGAACCACAACGCTCATAATACCCATGGATGTATAATAAGAACGGTATTAACCGTTTGTACCCGGGCCCGCTGGTGACACGATGGAATTAAAAGAGCTCAAAACCTCACCTATATAGAGGTCGGAACATGTCATAAGTATAAATAGATAGGCTACAAGCATAAATAAATGTAGGAAAAAAAACATGAATGAATAAATACAGGAATAAATATGTTACAGTATTTTCAGGGAGATTCAGCGTGTGTGCTGTGGCTCAGCTGGAAAGCAGTTGACTCACGACCGCAGGGTTCCTGGTTCAACGACTCGTCAATACGTATTTTTTGTTGTTTATAAAAGCTACAGCTAAATGAGATAATGTAGTTAATAAATGTATTCTTTGATATGGTTTAGCCTTTCTCAGGCTACAACATGGTTACGTTTATGAATATTATTAAGGAATACAAATCCCTATTTGTAATGTTTACCAGCCTCCAGGCCCGGACTGGCCATCGGGAGCACCGGGAGGTTTCCCGATGGACTGGCCTGTTAAGTGGCCTGCTGGCCTGAGGAATTTATTTTTGTTATGTATGTATTGTGAACGCAACGCTGCGCAAATGTGGGTCGGACTCTGCCTCACAGAGGGTGACTGGCTGTCTACATGATGTGGCCTGCCGACATGGCCACTTCCATACAGATCATACTAATGCCCTCGATTGGTCTCTGTGTGTCATTCAAGCTCGGGAGCTTGAATGTGTGTGGCGCAAGCGAGCGAGAGAGAAACCGGTTACGTGTATTGTTGTTGTTAGCATCTGGTGCTAGTTAGCTGCGCTAACGGTTCTAATGAGCTGTCAACAAGGTGGGGGGAGAGTCCTCTGCTGTCAGACTGAGAGACTGATAACTACAGCTCAGGTGAGGTAAAGGACTCTGAGTCTTTAGATAGTTAACTTAGTCTAAGTTCTCTGTGGGTCTCAAATGGTTTGGTCACCATTTATGTAAACACATATTTCCATTTGAACGGGGAGTGATTAGTAAAATATGCATGAATAATAAAAAATAAAATGTTAACTAGGTGAAAAAAGGTAAGATAAACTTTATAAACTTGTTGAGAGCTAAAACTAGTCTTTGCTGCTGCCTCAAAGAGGAGCAGGGGGAGAGGGATACAGGTGAGGCTGGTTCAGGAGCACAGACACACTCACAACTATAAATAAACCAAAAACAAATAAATAAACAAGTTTCAATGTAATTTCATATTGGTTATGGCCATGTTCTTATGATTTTATGATTATTTAAATGTATACAGTTCTGTTTCATATGGGTGTTGTCTCTTTATTTCCCCCTCAAAGTGCACTGGTTGATGCATTTAAGTCCAACATTTAAAAAAAAAATCTTACCGGGGGAGCATGCCCCCGGACCCCCCTAGAGGAATTGAGGTCCACCTCCACTTAAAATATGTTCACGTGGATAGGTTCCTAGATGTGCACAGCAACGCCTAAATAGATTTGCACAGCAACGCTGTATTGACAAATGAATCCAGGAAAATGGCACAAAAGAAAACTGGTAGTGGCCTGGCAGCGTGTATAATTCCCGGCCTGACTTATTGTCCCAGTCCGGCCCTGCCAGCCTCCTTAGCCTTTTCAATCACAATCATTCAACTGGAATAAAAACAATATTGTTAACATGAAAATATGATTTAATGTTCGTTGTTTAGATGTATTCTAAGGCTTTACTCATTGGGAACTCGGTATGAGATAGAGCACACTGTTGAGATGTCCAATCTGCCTGTTTTACACACTTTGACCAACAGGGGGTTTGTGTTCAGATGAAGCCCATGATGAAGCCTCATGAGATGAACCCTTTTGCGAATCAATTGGCTGGAAAGCTTCAAAGCTTCATAAGGCTTCATCTCGCCATCACTACAGTCAAGTGATTCATTCAGGAAATGAAGCAGTTGCTGCTTCGGACGTCACATGTCACGTGATTTGAAGCAGTTGCTGCTTCGGACGTCATATGTCACGTGATTTGAAGCAAGTTTCGAAGCACTGCTTCTATGGAATAGGAAGTCCAGGGTTGAAGCTCCGTTCGAAGCTTCAGTGTCAAACTGCCATCACTAGTCCTACCTGCTTCACACACCGTGACACATTCATCCAATGTCAGACCTTTTAACAAAAGTTTCAATGCTTTTCTTTCATTATAATGTGAGTAAAAGGTTGAAGAGATCAAATGTATTGCTAGCCCCGAGCCCCACTGGCATGTTTTGGACCTTGGTATTTACAAAATCCTGGATACGGGCCTGTATGCAGCAAACAGTCTTTGCTTTAAACACACATAACGGTGTTAGGCCAGAGCAAAAAAGTGTTGCAGCTTTTCAAATTGACGTACTGCGTAGTGTGCACACAGCGCTACCTTGTAATGCAAGTGTTGGATGTCCCTCTCGTCAAACGGACTATAGCAGAGGATAGTTTAGGTTTGCTAATGGCAGCACCTGACCGCCAACGTGGTGCGCATGCGTCTTGGAGTATCCGCTGGGAACACACTGCTCCCTGGGTAAAGCAATATTTGTTCTTGTTAAAGGCAAAAGGATCAATGGAACATGATTTTAGAGGGCTGAGTAGAGCAGCCTGTGAGAAGTGCCTGTACGCAAATAAAAGTCACGATACGCCAAAGAATAAAATGTGGAAGTGCCGGTACTGTGTAGCGGTGAGTAGTGGCCCACTTCGGGCACTGGTTTTAGCAATAACAACCCAAGACCCAGGCTCCTCCAACAGAGTGACTTTGGATAGACATAAAGGAAATAAAGGAAAATAAGTGCAATAAAGCTGTGAAAGTGACACAATTGTTTTCATAAATTAAGCCAATCACAGCATGTCCCCTCTCAATAAATTAAAAACTTTGTCTGTTTATTTATTTTATAAGATGAGTGATTCATGAATGGCAATTTATTTAAATTAAATATGTCTTATCATAAAAAGTAACGTGTAATAATGGATTATGAGGACGACGAGAGTGTAGTAATGTGTACAGCAGTTCAAGTAGCTTTTTTAAAGTCTCTTTGAATTTGGGCTTGATTAGAGTTAGTGTCAATTTGTGGAGTTTTTGTGTTTCTTTGAGTAAAAAGGTCTAATTGAAATCAAAATGTGAGCATGGTTGGACATGATTACCAAATCATTGAAGTTAACTAACCAGCTGTTGTCGATTATTTTCAGTTCATTCGGAGCGATGACCTCTAAAGGAAGCGGGACAATGGAGGTGGCGGCGCTCGGACGGCCTTTCAGCCTCGGGATGTTGTACGACTGCCGCAACGACTCTCTCGTCCCTGGTGAGGAAAAAACATCACCTTTTTAAAAACAGACATTTTCTTTTTGCCAGGAACGAAACACACAGATGAAAAGCTATAAATAAGTTATTTAAGATTGTTTGTTGATAGCATGGACTAGATTGTTGTGATGTTGGAAGAAGCAGGTTTGGACTAGCTTGTTTGTGTGAGGCTCAAGTTCAGATTCTGGTCAAAGATCACACCCAGGTTTCTTGTCTATGGTTCAACGTTGAGGGCCAGGGTGTTGATTTATGTCAGAGACAAAGTTACCAGGAACACTATGAAAGACCTCGATTTTGTATGAATTTAAATTAAGGAGGTTAAGTGACATCCATACAGTCAGTGATGGAGAGTACTAATATTACCCATCACATTTTGACAAACATTAAAGTAAATCTGTGTGTCGTCAGCGTAACAGTGGTGAGAGATAGAGTGAAACTGACTGAGCCGGTTGCCTAGAGGTAAAGCGTATTAAGAAAATGTTTTGGGGCCAAGGATTGATCCCTGTGGAACTCCGCAGAGTAAAGGGGCAGATCAGGAAATTGTTTTGGACCAATTCCAAAGGTTGCCCATATCAACTCAAACAGTTGATTGGGATCTGAGGAATGCTTGACATTAGAGTAGAGATTGTTTTCATATAAAATCAGTGTGGTGTGGGGAAACAATGGAAGGCAGCTTTTATTCCAGGAGATGAGCCAATATCTTAACAAACAAAGGAGGCCATTGACAAAAGATTTACCAAAAACATAGAGGAAGTCTGGCAACAACTTGGCACCAAATATCTTTAAATGTTCAACAGAGAATCCATCAGTGCATGAGCTAAAGGACATAATTCAGCTATGACATTTTTATATAAATAATGTCCGCTTATGTGCCCTGTTGGATGGCCTCCAGGTCTTGTTTGATTGCAGCATGGAGATCAGCACTCTAGACGCCAGTTGTGACGTGAAGTATCCATCTTGGCTTTAACTACCTGCAGGAAAGCCTTCTCATCAGGGTTATTTTGGCCGGTGATGGATGCTGGAGAAAGTAGTGCTGTCCTTATCCTTTGTTTGAGAGCAGAGCTAGCCAAACTATACACAGTGACTTTGGTTGAATACTTTTAGTTTAACATGCCATGACTATGGGCATAGATATGTCTCATAATTATTTGTGTGAACAGAAAAATAATTTGTGTGTAAATATGTGATTTGTAAAACACCACAAATGCATTTAAAAGATTTGCAAACTCACAAATAAATGTGCAAAGCAGAGATTTGAGATCCACGAGCGCATTTTTGATTGACAAATACAAAATGGATTCACAAATGCCTGATCGAAAGTTGTCAATGTTAAAGAGATATTCACAGATCTTTTTTTAATTTGTAAAAACATTTAGCGTATATGCAGATCCGTTTTACATTTGCAAATTTATTTGTGAGTTTGCAAATCTTTTAAATGCATTTGTGGTGTTTTACAAATCACATATTTACACACAAATTATTTTTCAAAAATAGACAAAATGTAAGCCCATACATGAGTCACACAATGTTCTACAATGTGTAGGCTACTGATTGCTGTTATCTGTCACTGTTACCGCTGAACTGGAAGTTATTTGACTTTTATTGTTTATAGGAATAAACTCAGGACGGCTAGACGAAGGTGCTCAGAATTCAAAAACTCAAAATGAACATCTGTTTCCTATAACTACCATAGAAATAACCCAAAATAACCCTGTATCATCGTGCCTGGCCATATCACTTTTGTTATGGTTTTGCTCAACAACTGCGGTGTCTCCACACTGTCAGGTTCCCAACAAGGACGCAGTGTAACAGTCATGAAAATAGTCAAGTACATTAAACTGATTTGTGTCTCTTTGTCTTGTAAGCAAGACAAGCTTTCTCTATTATCATTAATGTTCTCAGGAATTGCATCACTGAGCAAATCATTGTATATTTCAGTTCCTAACAACAGCAAAGCTACAATTATTGGAAAGACGATGATTTGATTCCCCTTAAAGTTATAGTGTGTATTAACATCTAATCTGGTTCTAGCTTGATTTTGGTTCTTCTTTTGCAGGAATCACTTTGTGGGACTGTGATGACCTTAACAATCATATTAGAGAAAGACCACAGCATTATAATGATTGTGATATAGTTGCATCTGAATCAATTGAGGACAAATCTTCAGCACTAAATGTTGAAGCATCACTGAAGGTAAGTTTCTTGGGTGGACTGGTAAAGGTTGGTGGATCAGCCAAATACCTGAACGATAGCAAGACTTCCAAAGATCATGTTAGAGTAACACTGAATTACCAAGCTACCACAAAGTTCCAAGAACTGTCCATGAATCATCTTGGGGATGTTAAGAAACATCAGTTTGTGTTTGAGAAAGGAATAGCAACACATGTAGTCACAGGTATCCTTTATGGGGCACAAGCCTTCTTTGTCTTTGACCGTGAGGTGTCTGTCAACGAGAACCATCGAGACATTCAGGGCAACTTGAAGGTGATGATCAAGAACATTAGCTCCCTTTCAATAGATGGTAAAGGCTCGCTGAAAATGGAAGACAAGGACAAAGCAAATGTTGAGAAATTCTCCTGCAGATTCTTTGGAGACTTTTTGATTCAGAAACCTCCGACATCCTTTCAGGAGGCAGTAGAGGTGTACCAAAGTCTGCCAAAGCTGCTGGGAGCCAACAGGGAAAACGCAGTACCAGTGAAGGCTGTTGCCTCTGACATGTTTAGATTCTACTGCCGCTAAACTTGTCCGTCAGATAAGTATAGGATTAGTTGAAGAATGTCAGAGTGTCCTGGAGGACTTCAGTGACCTGGAGATGAGGTTCAATGATGCACTGAGAACCCAAACTGCACAGCAGTTCCCACAGATTGGAGAAAAACTCAAAACCTTTAAACAGAAGTGCTCTCAGTTCAAACTGGAATTCCAACGAACCCTGGCAAAGAAACTTCCATCAATCCGAGGAGGAGGAGAAGAAGAAGCTGTGCTCGCAGAGGAACTGAGGAAGACATGTTCTTCTCCTTTCAACAGCAAGGACCTGAACGAGTGGATGGACTGTAAGGAGAGAGAAATCTACACCGTGATGTCTCTGACCGACATGATGACAAACACCAAGATCATCTCATCTCAAACAGACCTGGACAAAGAAAGCTTCAAAGCAGAGCAGGCTGTGTGTTTTGTCTTCACCTCGCTGGGAAGAGATGAACCGTACCTCTCAACTTTATCAAACTACCTTAAACAAACACCCAAACCAGATGATGCCCAAGATCCACACCCTCCAGATCAATGGTACAACTCAAGAGAAGAATGGGGAGCAATGCGGCATAAAGCAAAGCTCTTCAGTGATTTTGCAGAGGCCAAAAAGGAGAACAAGAACATCACATTTCTGACGGTGGGTTTAACAAACGAGACACAGAAAGGTGCCAGCATCTACCTTTATACAGACGGCCTTTCTGTCAATGAGAACTTTGAGCCGCCTTCAAAGCCTGCAACAGTAACAGGAAGTGATATAAACCACAGCAGTGTGACGCTGAACATTTCTCCACCCAGATTTGGAGCAGAGGACATCACCTCCTACTCTGTTGAGTACTGTGTCAGAGGAGAGGACGGCTGGAAACAAGAGACAGCATCCAGAGCTGAAGAAGTCACAGTGAGCGGCCTGAGTCCTAACACAGAGTACAGGTTCAGATGCAGGGCAGAGACACCAGTAGGTGCCGGGCCAGCCAATGAAGTCAGTGGATCCATTCAAACCTTACCCTGCAGCCCTCCTGGAAAACTCCACGTTGAATCTACCTCAGGTGAGATATCAGTCAGCTGGGAGAAACCTGCTGAGCTCGGACAAGATGTCCACGTTTTGAGCTACATCGTGGAGTACGCCGAACCAGACCAACAGGTGAAAGAGGAAGATCTCCACTGGGAGCAAAATATGGTGGGAGCTGAGAAGGCGATCATTTCAGGACTTCAGCCAGAGACAGAATACGCTGTCAGGGTCAGGTGTGATTGTGGTGCAGCTGGAAGAAGCAAAGAAAGCATCGCTGTTAATGTCCGCACAACAACACCTGCATATCTTAAAGAATTCCTCAAAAGTAAAAGCAAAATCATCAATACTGAATCTCCCTCAGTTTACAAACTGCCTCTGACAGAAGAAGACATGGACGTTGATGGATGCCGGAGGTACAACTTTGGCAAAGACAGCATGAGGCAAAATCGTACAATAATGCTTCTCGGAGCAACTGGATCTGGAAAGTCCACTCTGATCAATGGACTCATCAACTACATCGTTGGTATAGAGTGGAAGGACGATTTCAGATTCAAGTTAGTTGACGAGGATCAGTCGAGATCTCAAGCTGAGAGCCAGACCTCTGAAGTCACTGTGTACAAAATCAACCACCAAGAGGGCTTTAAAACCCCTTTCTCTCTGACCATTGTTGATACTCCAGGCTTTAGAGATACAAGAGGAATAAAAAGAGACGAGGAGATCAAACAACAGCTTCTTAATCTCTTCTCTGCTGAGCGTGGCATCAGTGAAATTGACGCTGTGTGTTTTGTAGTTCAGGCTTCTTTAGCTCGGCTCACACCAAGACAGGAGTATGTGTTTGATTCTGTGCTCTCAATCTTTGGCAAAGATGTGAAAGAGAACATCCAGGTTCTGGTGACATTCGCAGACGGCCAACGCCCACCAGTTCTAGAGGCGATCAAAGCTTCAGGCGTCCCATGTCCTAAAACAGAAGACGGGCTGCCAGTTCACTTCAAATTCAATAATTCTGCCTTGTTTGCACAGAACCAATCATCTGCTGCTGCTGACTCCAGTGGAGAGGAGGAAGAGGGAGGCTTTGAAAAGATGTTCTGGAAAATGGTGGCAGAAAGCATGAAGACGTTCTTTGTTGCTTTAAATAAGCTAACAACCAAAAGCTTGACATTGACAAAGGAAGTCCTCAGAGAAAGAAAGCAGCTCCAGATCTCAATGGAAAATGTGCAGAAGCAGGTTAAAGTAGGGTTAGCCAAGATTGAGGAGATAAACAAGACATCTGAACAACTTAAACTGCATGACGCAGAGTGCAGCAGAAATGCAAAATGTGAGTTTGAAGTAGTTGTCACAAGGCCTTTTAAAGTAGATATATCTGGCACTGGGACGTTCGACACCAACTGTCAGCTGTGTCATTTCACCTGTCACACAGAATGTCCATATGCCAATGATGCAGATAAAAGGAAGTGTCCTGCAATGGGACCAGATGGAAACTGTACCCAGTGTCCAGACAAATGTCATTGGAGTAAACATTTTAACCAGAAGTACAGATGGGAGTATAAGGAGGTTAAAGAAAAGCAAACCGTGCAGGAGCTGAAAGAAAAGTACCTGAAGGCCTCAAAGGCTAAGGGAACTGTTCAGGAAGTGATCGCTCATATGAAGGCTGAATATCAGCGTCTTCAGGCTGAAGTGAGGGAGATCATGAAGAGGTCTGCTGAGTGTCTGAAGAGACTAGGAGAGATCGCACTGAAGCCAAATCCTCTCTCCACTCCAGAGTACATTGACCTGCTCATTGAGGGAGAGAAATCTGAGGCCAAGTTAGGCTGGAAGCAACGAGTCGAGTACCTGATGGAGGTGAGAGGACAAGCAGAGCTCATGGCTAAAGTAAGGAGAGGAGAAAACCTGCTTTAAAGTGAAGAATCTCTAACCAAGGGAGAATTAAGACCAGTGCCAACTTAGACCAAGACAAAGAGCTGAAAGCAATAGGCTCAAGCCATGATAATGACCCAGACATTTTAATGACTATAGATAGCCAAGGGTTGGGACCAATAAAGGACCATGTCGTACTTTATTTGCTTACACATCGTGTTTTAACTTTATTTGTCTAAATCACCATGGTTTCAATTTTGTAAACTAACTTCTTACAGCAAAGATGTTTTATGAATGTTGATGAATCTAAAAAGTAATCCTTGAAAGAAATGCTGAATAAGAGATTGACCTGAGTTTTAGAAGCCAGAGGAACAGAAGAGTTAAGTCAGGATATTTTGTGTCTACGAACGACATGTGTGATTTTGTTGTTGATTTTTGATGCTGTGTTGTAACGCCAAAGTAATGTTGTTCAAGCCATGTCAATAAAATGGAAAGAGTTTGAAGCCTAATCTTTCCTCCAATCAGAGTCCATTGCTTGCTGAATGAGAGAAGCCTGAGGCCAGGTTGGGCTCAAAGAGTTCAGTACCTGCTAATCATGAGAGAAAAACTGAGTCTCGACACTTGAGAGACTGAGAATTCAATATGTTTGCCACATTTTATTTGATATGTTTAAACAATTGTATTTCTGCAGAAGTTATGTGATATTTTTGTCAGGTTCACCAAACAGGAGATAACAGATGAACCATGTTTGTGGGAACACATTTTGTGCATGGACAGTTCATTGTGCAGTGTTTTTCCCCTGTTAGGATCATTTACATATTTCATGTATGCAGTTTACATTGCTCAATAAATTACATTTAGCTGACGATTTGATCAATAACGACTTACCATACAATGTTTTAAAAAGATGTGTTGCTTATTGTTTTGTATCTTCTCTTCAGGTATATATATATACTTTAAATATACTTAATGTAAACAATTATACTGATGTTTACTGAATTGCATGTTATTGTCCTGTAGTAATTAGGTGAGGGATGAAGAAAGTATGAAATGATTAAAAAACTGTATTGTATCTCCTTGACTCGTGACCAAAGACTTGAGACTTGACTTGGACTTGCAAAAAAAGACAAAGTAAAGCTCTGTTGTCCCCATATCAAAGTGGGTTCCAGAGGGGTCGGAATACAATGGATTCTATATTGTGCTTAGAATCAGACATCAGGAAAGCACAGACCAACAAGGAAGTAGTGATTGCAGTCTTCTTTGATATTGAAAAGGCTTATGACATGCTCTGGAAGGAAGGACTACTAATCAAGTTCAAATCATTGGGAATTGGTGGTAAAGCATATAATTGGGTTATGAATGTTTTACTGGACAGGAAAATACAAGTAAGAGTAGGAAAGAACTACCAGTATGGCGCATAGTCCAGAATTATTCTACAAGATATCACTCAGACTCAACAATCATATTTACAGATGGCTCCAAAGATCCAGAGACAGGGCGTGCAGGGGCAGCAGTGTATATCCCAGTGAGTAATACACATATAAAGAAAAGGGTAACAGACCATGTGTCAGTATACACCACAGAGTTGTTGGCATTGGTACTGTCATTGAAATGGATAGAGGAGAAAGAAATACATAACAGTGTAATTGCATCTGACAGCTTTTCAGCATTATCGAGTATACGATCAGGCAGATCTTCATCTAGAATGGACATCATAAATGAAATATTTCTAATTTGATATCAAATGCAAATCAAAGGCATAGCAACTCGTTTCATCTGGGTTCCTGCTCATGTTGGTGTGGAGGGAAATGAACAGGTGGATATTCTGGCCAAACAAACACTCAGAAGTATGAACATAGACATAGAAGTTCCACTCAGCAAAGCGGAGGTTCAAACATTCATTCAGAAATATGCACAAACAACATGGCAAGATCATTGGGACCTTAGTGATACAGGAAGACATCTTTATCACATTCAAAGGTATGTGGGGGATGGAAGGAAGGTGGGGTTTAAAAGAAGGGAGGAAAATGTCATTTCTCTGATGAGAATAGGTCATACAGGTCTCAATCATACTTTAAGTATAATACAGGTCTCAATCATACTTTAAGTATAATACAGGTCTCAATCATACTTTAAGTATAATACAGGTCTCAATCATACTTTAAGTATAATACAGGTCTCAATCATACTTTAAGTATAATACAGGTCTCAATCATACTTTAAGTATAATACAGGTCTCAATCATACTTTAAGTATAATACAGGTCTCAATCATACTTTAAGTATAATACAGGTCTCAATCATACTTAAGGTCTCAATCATACTTTAAGTATAATAGGAAAGCATCCAACCGGAAAGTGTACACACTGCAGCCAGCCAGAAACTGTTGAGCATGTTTTACTGCTTTGCAGGAAATATAGTACTCAGAGAAATGTGCTTTTCCAGACACTGAAGAAAGCAACATTCCATGACTTGTCGCTATCAGGGCTGTTAGGGAAAACATCAGGCAATATATATTGTGAGATTATTAAATTTCTAAGAGAAATTTATACATTTAAAATAATCTAGAGTTTTGGTTCTTTGTTTTGTTTCTTTTGTTTCTTGTTTTCTGCATAGTCTCTTGTCCACACTCCAGTCCAGTTGGTGGCGGTAATGCGCCTACAAGTTGGTTTGCCAACCGCCAATAAACACGGAAGAAGAAGAAGAAGAAGAAGAAGAAGAAGAAGAAGAAGAAGAAGAAGAAGAAGAAGAAGAAGAAGAAGAAGAAGAAGAAGAAGAAGAAGAAGAAGAAGAAGAAGAAGGAGGAGGAGGACAAAGGACAAAGGACAGAAGACAGAAGAACAGAAGAACAGGTGAGTGGATTAAACCTCTTAGTTTACAGTTAATCACGAATCAGAAGTTATCTTATTTAACACAACAGCTTTCATCTTGGTAGAAAGAAACTCACAAAAAAACTTTAAAATGTGCGACAAACTCAAACTATCTTTAAATAAAGGCTAACAGCTACAGTCTGAAAGCTATCGTCTAACGGCTACAGTTATTATTCCAGTTCGGCTCTGGGGGAGTAACAGTTGATATGTAATGCTCAGCTGACTTTATGTTAGTTATTTATTACACCAGTTGTCTTTAAGACGGTTTGAGTTGTTGTGTTGGTGCTCTTTACCATAGATATGGTTTTAAATATATGCTAACTAGCTTATTAGCATCGCCATTCACCGCGACGTAGCATTTTTCCCATTGAAATGAATGGGGTTCTTCAGTTAGCAGCTAACGCTAAGCTAAGCGACGGTTTAGCTCATTAGATAAATAGATATACTTTATTTAAATAATGATTTATCTTAAAGTGGGAAATGAATGTGTCACAGCAGAAGTGTTTTCAGGCATTACACGAGTTAAACATATTTAAAAGATGCAATAAGATATAATACAAATGAAGCATTAGCAGCAAGTATACACACAGGACACATATCACTAGAGTATCTAAAGAATACACAATATACAGAAAATACTGTATACATGGAGTACATTAAACAGTCTCACTAGCTAATGTTTGCTTTCTGTGTTAACTTAGTGATAGTTACACACGGATAGCGCTATAACAGTGGTTCAAACAACCATTAATGTCACTTTCTATGTGAATAAAGTCATTTTAATGAAATAAAAGTGAACAAACTGTGAGCTGTAAGTTAGAATGTAAGTTGCTACACAGATTATGATGAATTATATCTAAATATTTGTATTATATTAATAATAATTTACACAGAAAACCAACTTTTTATCGTAATGGTTAAAGTAATGTGCATGTAACGTTAATAACTATCTGACCTTTCTATCATGTTCTCCTCTGCTTAGCATCACATTGACTAAATGGATCAATTTGGACCATGTTTACGTCACAGCAGCATAGATAAGACAAGGCACTGCACATGGTGTGATAAAACACTACATATAAGCATCTAGAAATAGAACATATCATTGAATAAACTCTTTGAATTCCTCCTCTTCACTGCTGACAGTTTATGATGAATTATATCTAAATACTTGTATTATATTAATAATGAAGCAGCTCTGTGGTCTTCATCAGGACAGCTGATGAGCAGCATGGAGGAGAAGAAAGAGACCCCTGGAGCTCAGGTCAGTGTGCACTTCATCACAATATATTCCTAATTCCAGCGTTTCCGCCAGGCGGGCGTCTTGCCTTCATTTGACGCCCTTATTCAGCTCGGAACGCCCTATACAGACATAAATAAAGCAGCGACTGTATTCGCCATGACACAGACAGTCTGTGGTTTGTACTTGTTTAACTTCTGTCTAGTTTCTGAACAGATATGAGGAGCTGTGAGCTCACAACTGTATCATCAGCATACATCACATTCTCCACACACAGAAGGCGGATCATTTATGTACTACTAAACAGGATTGGGCCCAATACAGAGCCCTGCGGTACTCCAGTTGACAAACACTAGACTTATGGTTCTCAATTTGAACACAAGGAGCTGTTGTTGAGATGATTGATGATTTGTTTGGCAATCAATTTCTCAAATACCTTGGCTACTATGGGTAAGATACTGATGGGCCTATAGTTGGATGTCATGAGAGGGTCCCCACCATAGTTATCAAGAACACAAAACAGTTCTTTAGCCGCTCTGTCCTGGGGGTTGTCAACATGGATGTTAAAATCACCAACAATGACTAGACGTCAAAGTCAAAACACACTATAGACAGCAGTTCAGTAAAGTCATCAAAGTCATCAAAAGAAGCTAAGAGCACAGCTGAACTCCTGCAGCCCTGGGGGGCCCCTACATTGGTTGTGATGGCAGATGACAGGGTTTGGTCAAGTTGCTCTCTACTGGTGAGGAAAGCGGCATACCAGTAAATCAGGTATGGATTTACTTCCATTTTTGACACCAAGATGTCTGCTTGTATTGTGTTGCTAATGAGAAGTCTAGGAAGAGGGCTCTTGCATAGGTGTGACGTTTATCTAAATGTTTAGTGATGATGTGAACCAGAGCAGCAACAGTACCACCCCCTTGCTTATAGGCAAATTGGTATGGATCAAGTATGTCTTGTCCGTCACAATAGGTTTAGCTGAAGAGGTCATTCCTGTCACGGTTCTCATGGTGTCCCACACTTTTTTGGGGTCTTTGGCTTTAAAAGCATTTACCAAAAGCTCTCTGTGTGTTTTGATTCCCTCAATTTGACTTTCAGTTCTTTCTCTGTCTGTTCAAGTGCTCCATAGTCTTTGTTTTATGTCCTTAGTCACATATGATTTATTACTTTCTTTTCTGGTTCCCTTGAGTTTGGTCTTATACACTGGTATCATATTCACAGCACTATGATCAGAGTTCAGTATTGGTGGTCTGTATTTAGACACATAGGCTCCTTTATCATTAACAAAGCATTTGTCCAGGATATTGTCTTTCCTGCTGTGATCCCTAACATACTGCTGGAACCCAGGTAACACAGTCTCCAGGCGACATTGCTTCATGTCCCCGAGCACTATTGCCGGTGCATCGGGGTGGCTGAGTTGCAGCTCGTGAACACAGTGTCCTCTGCCGCTGGGAGGCACGTAAACAACAAACAGTCAAATACACCCGGATTCTCTAGGCAGATAAAAGGGTCTTAACGTCATGCCGAGAATTTCTACGTTGGGATTGCAGGTTTTACATTTTACTGAGTATGATCGGCACCACAGATCATTAATATACACACAAATACCGCCTCCTCTGGTTTTCCCCGAGTTCGCATCCCTGTCTGCTCGAACAAGGGTGAGTCCCGGTACTTCAAAGAGAGATTCAGGCATCGTAGATTGGAGCCAACTTTCCGTGAAACACAATAAAGAGGCCTCGAGAAATTCATGAAAGTACCTTGTGTATGTCCTTAGTGTGTCCACGTTGTTGCTCAATGAGCGCAGGTTTGTGAAAATGATGGATGGAAGTGGTGGCCGGCTGAATCTCCGCCGTATTCTGAACGCCTCCCCTCCTTCCTCGTCTCTTTTTCCTGGTGTTTCTAAGCGGCTCCCGAGGGATTTCATCCAATAACGAAGAGCACAGATGGCTTGGTGTATTCGTAGGAGGCCGATCGCATTGTAGCTCTAGCATTGCCTCGCTTCTGTAGCAGCGTAGAGGCCGGGGCTCCTCGCCATACCTGTTCGTGCTGTCACTCAGGTGTGTCTTGGAAAGTTGAATGGCCAGACATGGTCTGCAGAAGGCAAATGTAATCCACAGGATCAAAAGCATGGTCTCTCATTACATTATTACATTACATTGCATTTAGCTGACGCTTTTATCCAAAGCGACTTACAATAAGTACATTCGACCAGGAAGACACAACCTTGAAGAAAACAGAATCATAAAGTACATCAGGTTTCATAGAGCCAAACATTTCAAGTGCTACTCAACTGGCTTTAGGTAAGCCAGTCCTTTATTAGTATAAAAGTGCTTCGTTAATAGTTCTATCGCTCGAAGTGGAGTCGAAAGAGATGAGTTTTCAGTTTGCGCCGGAAGATGTGCAAGCTATCTGCCGTCCTGATGTCAATGGGGAGCTCATTCCACCATCTTGGAGCCAGGACAGCAAACCCACGTGTTTTCGCCGATGGGAACTTGGGTCCCCCTCGCAGCGAGGGCGCAGCGAGTCGTTTGGCTGATGCAGAGCGTAGTGCACGTGCTGGGGTGTACGGTTTAACCATGTCCTGGATGTAGGAAGGGCCAGATCCATTCGCAGCATGGTAAGCAAGTACCAGTGTCTTGAAGTGGATTCTAGCAGTTACCGGAAGCCAGTGAAGGGAGCGGAGGAGCGGAGTGGTGTGGGAGAATTTAGGAAGGTTGAAGACCAGACAAGCCGCTGCATTCTGGATGAGCTGCAGAGGTCGGATGGCACATGCAGGTAGACCAGCCAGGAGGGAGTTGCAGTAGTCTAGGCGTGAGATGACGAGAGCCTGGACCAGAACCTGCGTGGCTTTCTGTGTCAGCTGGGGACGTATCTTCCTGATGTTGTAAAGCGTGTATCTGCAGCAACGGGTTGTAGCAGCGATGTTTGCAGTGAAGGACAGGTTGTTATCTAGGGTCACACCCAGATTCCTTGCAGTCTGAGTCGGATAAACAACTGAGGTGCCGATGTTGATTGTTAGGTCAAGAGTGGGACAATCTTTTCCCGGAAGGAAGAGCAGCTCAGTCTTGTCAAGGTTGAGCTTGAGGTGATGAGCAGACATCCACTGAGAGATGTCAGCTAGACAAGCAGAGATGCGTGCGACGACCTGGGTCTCTGAGCGGGGAAAGGACAGAATTAATTGGGTGTCGTCAGCGTAGCAGTGGTAAGAAAAACCATGCGGGCTAATGACTGATCCGAGCGAGTTTGTGTACAGGGAGAAGAGGAGGGGACCAAGAACAGAGCCCTGAGGGACCCCTGTAGTTAATTGACAAGGGTCGGACTCAGACCCTCTCCAAGTCACCCTGTAGGTACGGTCTTTCAGGTATGAGGTGAGGAGGGAAAGTGCAGAGCCTGAAACTCCAAGTTTTTGGAGAGTGCGAAGGAGGATCTGATGATTCACCGTGTCGAATGCAGCAGACAGGTCCAACAGGATGATGACAGAGGAGAGGGATGCAGTTTTGGCAGTGTGCAGTTCCTCCGTGACAGCAATGAGAGCAGTTTCTGTGGAGTGACCTGCCTTGAAACCAGACTGGTGCGGATCCAGAAGGTTGTTCTGATTGAGATAACAGGAGAGTTGTTTAAAGACAGCGCGTTCAAGTGATTTAGACAGGAACGGGAGGAGAGAGACAGGCCTGTAGTTTATAACATCAGACGGGTTGAGAGTGGGTTTCTTTAGGAGAGGGTTTACTCTTGCCTCCTTGAGACTGTTTGGAAAGTGACCAGAAGTTAGCGAAGTGATGATGAAATGGGTGAGAAACGGTAGAATATCAGGAGCGATAGTCTGAAGGAGGTTTGAAGGGATAGGGTCCAGAGGACAGGTGGAAGGGCGGGCAGAGGTAATGAGGGTAAGAACCTCACTTGGAGAGAGAGGGGAAAAGGATGTCAGTGTGTTGGTGTAAGGAGGGGCTTTTGGAGGGTCCAAGAGGGAGGAGGGGGAAGGGGCTTTGGGGGGGTCCAAGAGGGTGGAGAAGATGGAAAATAGTTTTTTGGGATTGGAATAGGAAGATTGGATCTTATCTTGAAAGAAAGTGCTTTTTGCCTGAGAGATCGAAGCAGAGAAAGAGGAGAGGAGAGCTTGATAGGTTAGGAGGTCGTCACGGTGTTTGGATTTCCACCGTTTCCGCTCTGCTGCCCTAAGGACGGTTCTATTAGCACGCAGTGCATCATTTAGCCAGGGAGCAGGAGGGGACTGACGAGCCTGCCGAGATGTGAGAGGACAGAGAGAGTCCAGAGTGGATGAGAGAGTAGAGAGGAGAGTTTCTGCAGCAGAGTTTGGAGGCAGGAGTTGGAACGAGTCAGAGGAAGGGAGGGCTGAGAGCACCGACGAGGCAAAGGTAGAGGGGGAGAGGGAGCGAAGGTTACGGCGGACAAGTGCAGGATGAGAAGAGATTAGTTTGTTATGTTTGGAAAGGGGTAGAGAGAATGAAATGAAGAAGTGATCGGATGTGTGGAGCGGGTTTACAGAGAGGTTAGAAGTAGCGCAGTTCCTTGAGAATATGAGATCAAGGACATTGCCAGCTTTATGAGTCGGTGGGGACGGAGACAGTGAGAAAGCAAAGGCGGTTAACAGAGATGTTAGTTTGTCTATCTTCCCCGTCTGGAGGTTGAAGTCTCCGAGAAGTACAGCGGGAGGACCAGTTTCAGGGATGAGTGAGAGGAGATTATCTAATTCCTCCAAGAAGTCCCCCAAGGCGCCTGGTGGACAGTAGAGAACAACAATGGTTAACTGTATAGGATGGGTTACTGTGACGGCATGGAATTCAAAGGTGGAAGGAGTGAAGTTAGGTAGCTTGAAGAGGGAAAAGCTCCATTTGGGAGAGAGCAGGAGACCAGTGCCACCTCCTCTGCCAGTTGGTCTGGGTGTATGGGAGAAGGAATATGCAGTGGAGAGAGCTGCTGGGGTGGATGTGTTGGATGGAGTAATCCAGGTCTCAGTGAGAGCAAGGAAATCCAGAGACTGCAGGGAGGCGTAGCCAGAGATGAAGTCAGCCTTAGGAACAGCTGACTGGCAATTCCACAGGCCACCTGAAACTAGATGCTGGATCTCAGTGGAGCACGTGGGATAGACGAGAGCAGGCCGGTTATATCGATTACGAGATACACGGGGCCAGTGATAATTGCGAGAAGACACATGAACAGGAATGGAGAAAATACACATGATTATAGCATGAGGGGCTAAACAACAATAAAACACCAGCGATACTTAGCTCAATCAAAGTAGGATTTGCCTCCTCTTTGCCTCCCTCGTGACTCCCGCAGGACTCTAATGTCTTTTGCCAGTCTTTGACTCCCGCAGGACTCTAATGTCTTTTGCCAGTCTTTGACTCCCGCAGGACTCTAATGTCTTTTGCCAGTCTTTGACTCCCGCAGGACTCTAATGTCTTTTGCCAGTCTTTGACTCCCGCAGGACTCTAATGTCTTTGCCAGTCTTAGCCTGTCTGACGCTGAAGCTGACGCTCCAGGAAAGTGCTACCTAAAATGGACACCTGATTGCTGAGTTCTCACAGCTGTGGGGCAACGCCCCTTTAATTAGTTAACTCTGCAGCTGGTGGCCCTCAAAAGGAAATCGAGACTGGCTTCCTCCTTATTTGTTATTGTCTTTTAAGTCAATTACATTAAACCCTAAGTTATAAAGTTATGAGTTTAACCCTTAATACAGTTACACCTACTCAATAAAGCTCTTAGTATTCTACAAATGTTTAAATCAAAGTTAACCCTAGCAGTCAGTTAGTTCACTTTTAAGGTTTCAGTCAAATGACTTGTCCCAAGTTTCTGTCTGACAGATACTGTAGCGGTTTTGAGATTTAAAATCACAATTCCAGTCAGATCACCTACAGAGCATTGATACAGAGTACACACACTGAAACAGAGAAGTCTACAAACACAATGTTACTCACACAATTCTAGAAGTCTCCAGTAGCTTTCCTGTCAAAATCGAGTTGCACACTCTCAAAATGACGTTTCATACAGACACAACAAAGTTTAGACAAAAAAACAAAACACAAAAGGAACGGAGCATACTGAGACTCGCAGTGACAGGATGCCGTCTCCCTCTGTCTCCTGTATACCAGAGGTGGGAGTAAGTCATACATGTGCAAGTCTCAAGTTACTGGGGTGAGAGTCAAGCAAGTCAAGTCCTACGAAATCCTGATGAATAACCCCAGTTTAAATCAGCTAAAAGACTGTGTGTGTGTGTGTGTGTGTGTGTGTTGTGTGATGTAGTGTGTGTGTGTGTGTGTGGTGTGTGTGTGTGTGTGTGTGTGTGTGTGTGTGTGTGTGTGTGTGTGTGTGTGTGTGTGTGTGTGTGTGTGTGTGTGTGTGTGTGTGTGTGTGTGTGTGTGTGTGTGTGTGTGTGTGTGTGTGTGTGTGTGTGTGTGTGTGTGTGTGTGTGTGTGTGTGTGTGTGTGTGTGTGTGTGTGTGTGTGTGTGTGTGTGTGTGTGTGTGTGTGTGTGTGTGTGTGTGTGTGTGTGTGTGTGTGTGTGTGTGTGTGTGTGTGTGTGTGTGTGTGTGTGTGTGTGTGTGTGTGTGTGTGTGTGTGTGTGTGTGTGTGTGTGTGTGTGTCATATGAATACATAGGTCAGACAGACAGACAGACAGACATAGGTCAAGGCAGACTGGTTCACAGACTCTCCTGTTTTGCCGATCCGGTGCTTGAACAAATAACTCTACACCCCTGGCCGAAATGTCCCTAAAATGAAGTCCGAGTTTGAAATATATCTCAAATAATGTATGTATTTCCCCACATAAACATAACAGTCTGCAATGAAACGGCTGTCTCCTGTGCGCTCCACTTCCTACTTTCTCCTGCGAACGAGAAGAGACTTTCTCTCTCTTTTTTTTCTTTCATTGCCCTCTAGGTGCTTCGTACAATACAAATGCAAATATTCTATTTTAAAAAGTAAAGTCCTTTCGAGTCATCTGTCTCAAGCCTAAGTCTCAAGTCATGAATACCAAGTCAAAGTCAAGTCGAGTCTTTTATCAATGTTAGTCAAGCAAGTCTCAAGTCAAAAAATAGTCAAGTCATGTGACTCGAGTCAAGTCATGTGACTCGAGTCCCCCACCTCTGGTATATACTTTGGTTAGAATATTGCTGTATTACTGTATCAAATATAATAAAGACAAACAGTTGATAAGTAGTATTTTGTTAACTCAAGGTTTATATTAAGTGAGTTTTTATTGTGTTAACTTGTGTATTTATGCTTTTTAGATTGACTTTCTCTCTTTCTCTGTCCGTCTGTTCTAGAAACCGAAAGGAAGAGAGAGACGTCACAGCTGTCAGCAATGTGACAAATCCTTTACAGCATCTGGAACTTTAAAGAGCCACCTGTGTATTCACACAGGAGAAAAACCGTACAGCTGTGAAGAGTGTGGGACAACTTTCACTAGATCAGGTGATCTCAAAATACATCAACGTATTCATACTGGAGAAAAACCTTACAGCTGTGAAGAGTGTGGGACAAGTTTCACTAGATCAGGTGATCTCAAAATACATGTATTCATACTGGAGAAAAACCGTACAGCTGTGAAGAGTGTGGGACAAGTTTCACTAGATCAGGTGATCTCAAAATACATCAATGTATTCATACTGGAGAAAAACCTTACAGCTGTGAAGAGTGTGGGAAAACTTTCACTACATCAGGTGCTCTAGAATCACATCAAGTATTCACACAGGAGAAAAACCTTACAGCTGTGAAGAGTGTGGGAAAACTTTCACTAGATCAGGTGATCTCAAAATACATCAACTATTCATACTGGAGAAAAACCTTACAGCTGTGAAGAGTGTGGGACAACTTTCACTCAAGCAGGTGCTCTCAAATCACATCAACATATTCATACTGGAGAAAAACCTTACAGCTGTGAAGAGTGTGGGACAAGATTCACTAGATCAGGTGCTCTCAAAATACATCACCGTATTCATACTGGAGAAAAACCTTACAGCTGTGAAGAGTGTGGGACATCTTTCAGTACATCAGGTGCTCTCAAATCACATCAACTATTCACACTGGAGAAAAACCTTACAGCTGTGAAGAGTGTGGGAAAACTTTCACTACATCAGGTGCTCTAGAATCACATCAACGTATTCACACAGGAGAAAAACCTTACAGCTGTGAAGAGTGTGGGAAAACTTTCACTAGATCAGGTGATCTCAAAATACATCAACTATTCATACTGGAGAAAAACCTTACAGCTGTGAAGAGTGTGGGAAAACTTTCACTCAAGCAGGTGATCTCAAAACACATCAACGTATTCATACTGGAGAAAAACCTTACAGCTGTGAAGAGTGTGGGACAACTTTCACTAGATCAGATGCTCTAGAATCACATCAACGTATTCACACAGGAGAAAAACCTTACAGCTGTGAAGAATGTGGGAAAACTTTCACTACATCAGGTGCTCTCAAAATACATCAATGTATTCATACTGGAGAAAAACCTTACAGCTGTGAAGAGTGTGGGACAACTTTCACTAGATCAGATGCTCTAGAATCACATCAACGTATTCACACAGGAGAAAAACCTTACAGCTGTGAAGAGTGTGGGAAAACTTTCACTACATCAGGTGCTCTCAAAATACATCAATGTATTCATACTGGAGAAAAACCTTACAGCTGTGAAGAGTGTGGGACAACTTTCACTACATCAGGTCATCTCGAAAGACATCAACGTATTCATACTGGAGAAAAACCTTACTGGTGTGAAGAGTGTGGGACAACTTTCACTACATCAGGTCATCTCGAAAGACATCAACGTATTCATACTGGAGAAAAACCTTACTGGTGTGAAAAGTGTGGGAAAACTTTCACTACATCAAGTGATCTCAAAAGACATCTTCGTGTTCACTCAGGAGAAAAACCATAGTGGTTCTAAGAGTGTAGGAGCCGCAATTAAGCATATTTTGTTTTTTTCACAGTTTACAATAAACAATTCCCATCTATTGGCCTTGTGTTGGGTAATCCTTTTTTCCATTACAGATCCCATCCCAACAGCGCCATCTGTTGACGTAACGTCAGAATTGAGAGGCATAATGTTCACTGTTCCTTTAAAGTGGACCTATCATGCTATATTTGAATAATATAGTGTAGGACCAAACCTATATAAGGCATATTTATACTTTTTATTTTTCAAAATACCAAACATCATGCATTTTAGCCATTCCTCATTTCGCTTAATTTAACACTGTCTTTGCATGGGCTGATTCTGTGAGAACAGCGCCATCTGTTGACGTAACATCAGAATTGACAGGCATAATGTTCACTGTTCCTTTAAGTTTCGTTTTCTGTCCGTCTGCCGACAGCGCGCTGTTTCATTGCTTTACATACCAAGGTTTAAGTACACTGTGTCAATAGTTGTAGTATGAGCATCGTCTGGGCTGGCCGTCTGGTAGAATCGGTATGCTCTTCGTCCTGTGTCCACTTCCTCTCCTGTCACCTATGACCCCTTATATACACCCCACCACCAAGTGTTCAAAATAACATTCAGGGTGTCCGCGGGGTCTTAAAAAGTATTAAAAGTTGATAAATCAATTTAGCAAAAATAAAAAAAAGTATTAAACGGCATTTCCCAAGGTATTAAGAAGGTCCACAGCAACGACAACAAGAAACACCCTTTAATTTACTGAAACAACATGTCGGGAAACCACAGGGTGAGTCTGTGGAAGCTCAGACACTCTCCCTCACAGCTCCTCAGTACTGACAGCATCTCCACTGACTCCTGGAGCACAGAGTGAGTCTGTGGAAGCTCAAACCAGAGATGGGGACTCGAGTTTGTGACTCGGACTCGAGTCGCACTTAAGTCGCACACACAGAGACTTCAGACTTGACTTGGACTCCTGCTCAAAAGACTTCGGACTCAACTTGGACTCGTGTTTTGGGACTCGTGAACAATCATTGTGTTTTCTATTTTTGGCGTATTAAAGGTGGGGTAGGTACATTTGAGAAACCGGCTCGAGATCGCTAGAATTTGAAAATACATAACCGGAGAAAATCTGCCACTTCCTCACAGAGCCCCTCCTCCAACACACACGAACGCGCACATGACCAATGAGGGCCCGAGATAAGTGTGTGCACAGATGGAAGGCTGACAGGCAGGTAGGCCATCCAGTTACTTTAGCCGGGCCGGCTAAAGTAACTGGTCGTGCTTTTTACAGTATTACGGCTTCCACAGATGACTCTTTTTAATGGATCTTTTGTCAAAGCACTCGGTTAGCAAACATGTTTAGCTCAGCATCAGCTATGTAATGTTAACTTAGCTTGCTACTAGCTTTGTAACTGAATATTTGAAAATATGAGTGAATGTTTGCTTGTCACACTTGTTTGCGTTGAATGACGTTGACATCCAACTCTTGACATGACATAAAAAAGGTCGGTAACGTTAATCATTACGTTCCGCTGCCACCATCTACTGGCTAACGTTAAACGTTGAAAAATACATAGTTACATACATAAATACATCTGTCGGTTTATAGGCAGGTTACAGGTTTATTGTTGACCACGTAACGTTAGTGTTACAGGTTTATCAGGTTACCATTACACTGGGTTTGAGTGAGAGGATAGAGGAATATTTGTATTTATAGTAGACTTAAAAGATGTCATTAGAGACCCAGTGTAATTAAACAATACGGTTGCAGAGGTCAAATTTTAACATTTTTGTCCACTGGCCAAATGGCTAGCCTAGTGAATGTTGAAATGTTACCAGCCACTCAATAGATTGCCATTGTTATTTGTGGCTGGTGCGTGCAACATACAGAACCAGCCACTTGCATGATTTACCAGCATTTGGCTGGTAAATGGTGTTAATGGTAGATATCTCTTTTGGAACAGGTCATGTTTTAATATCACCAGTTCAGTATATTTCAGATAATATTGCAGCAATAGTTTTTTAGTTGCAAATGGCACAGAACAAATGTTTACTTTGAAGTACTTTTAACACAGTTTCCCTGCGGGGGATTAATAAAGTATTTGTGATACTGATTTCTGATTCTGAAGTGTTTTGCTTATAAGTTGTTTGCATTTAGCTAAAGTGTGATGTTTTTCCTCACATTGCAATAGCCTGTTTAAAGTGATCATATAACAACTAATCAGTACTGATACTGTATGCTAATAGATATAGGAGTGATAATAATACAGTACATGCTTTGAATGTCTTAGATATAGCTGTGCAGTATTCTTAACAGACTGGATAGCAGCAGACAATAGAAGGCTTATTACAACCAGAAGAGACATGAGACTTTTATTTTTTAGAGACTTGAGACTTGACTTGGACTCGTGACCAAAGACTTGAGACTTGATCAAGTCTCACCCCACAAAGACTTGAGACTTGACTTGGACTCGTGACCAAAGACTTGAGACTTGATCAAGTCTCACCCCACAAAGACTTGAGACTTGACTTGGACTCGTGACCAAAGACTTGAGACTTGACTTGGACTTGCAAAAAAAGACTTGTGAACATCTCTGCCCTCAAGTACCTCATTCACACCAACGGTGTTTCAGGGCCGGTTCGGAGCTGGAGCTTGAAAAGCACCGGGTTTTCCTCTTCACACCGCAGCGGAGCAGCCTCTTAGCTCCGGAATCCGGTTCGTTTCAAGCACCAAAAAATTGTCCGGCCAGAGCAAAAGCACCGCATACGTCACGCTTACGTCGAGGCGGGGGCAGAGACAGATCAACTCCTGAACAACAACAAAAAGCCTGCGTTTTATCCAGTTTGTACACAACGATGGAGAAACTTAACAACTTTAAGAGTTTCAGTGTTTCTGCCATAGACTGTTGTTGTGAGTTTTCATAGTATGTTTAATACTTAAAAACGAAAGTTAGTTATAATCAAATATAATCAATTATATTCTTGTATAACCCACAATGAAAATGCTTCATATTTTAGGTTTTCTATAGTTACAGTATAAACAAAACAAAGTGGTGTTTAGGTTGAGTTTTCTTCCTCTCCTCTGGCAGCAGTCCACAGGGAAGGGGGGGGGCTTCACACTAAGGGGAGAAACATTAAGAGGCCAAAGAGAGTTCATGTCCTTTTTACCTCATATGAAAGGGTGTCTTATCCCATAACAGCTGTGGAACATGTTGAGGCATGTTCAGCCTTGTACATTATAGGACATGCGCAGTTCTTCACAAATTACGTGAAGAGGAGGAGTTTGTTTTTTTGGGTTTAGGATCCAGTTTTTTTAGCATAAAGAGACTGGTTTTTTGAGAGAGCGCGAGAGAGGGGGGGTGACCCCTGGTAGACTCTCTCCCGGTAGGCTGTGTGCTTCAGAGCTGGGTTAATAGCTCTCGGTAAGGTCCTTCTAGACGGGGTAAATATCTCTCGAATTTATTGGTTGTTGGCTGAGTGGAATGATTTGATGAGAGATGTGTGTATGAACCTTTATAAATACCGCGACCTGTGGGGAAAATCTGGTCCCCCGAATTTTGCGGATAGGTATGGGTTTTTGAGTGTTAATCCGCCGTCTGTGTCGGAAAAAACGGTATGAAACTGATGTGAATGGAAAGTTGAATGCGCTTTTTATTGTCACCGGTCTTTTTACGAGGAAATACCTCTAAATTCTATCGGGAGAATTTTAAAATGTCACAACTGAAATGGGCAGTTGAAATTAAAACATTTTGGTAATAAATGTAAGACTGTGAATTAAAGTTTCATTTGAACATGATCACAGCACGGTTTTTTTGTTAGTATGATTATAATGTTGTGAGAGAGAAGGTAAAAACCCTGTATTAGTTTGGACCTATTTTTCTTCAAATAAACTGAATCCCACCTGTTGGATTGGGATCCTTTAAAAGACACCTGTGCCCTCCTCTCCTGCGTCAAAGGTAAGATTGCACCCTGCCACACACACTTAGGTAGGAGCACACTCCATTTACTGATATCAAAATCCTTCGGGATCGCTTAAACAGATTAAAAAAGAGTTGTCTGAATTGAAACAGCAGTTAATTGAACCTGGTTCTTCGGGGGGGTTAGGAAGAGGTGAGATCTTGCTGACGTTGGTGGATCTGAGCCAAGCAGCAAACTTACATAGACTCAATAATCTTCGGAAAGGTCAATTAGGAGGTCAGAGTAATTTACCGGAATAAATTATCAGGACCTCTCAAAACTCTAAACACTGTATATATAAAGGTTTCTGCTCATGGTGAAGCAACGTGTCTGCGTGTTAAGGTGGAACCTGAGCATTCACGTTGATCACCTCTCATTATAAATCTATAAAACTATAAATATTAAACTTTACTTCACGTGTTCATTTGAGAACAGCTGTTACATACCTGGGTGAAGGTTACAGTTCATTTAAATGAAAGATACAACGTTACTCCACACTCATGGTTCAGTCCACCTTAAGAAATAAGACCGACCTCGGAAGCAGTTGTGTTTTAAAAAAACCTTTATTGACACGAGTACACTTTTTTTATAAGAATATAACTAAACCACAGAAATGACATCCGCGCGGTTTGGCTTTATGAAGCAGGCACGCAAACGGTTACGCCATGACGCAAACGATGACGCAACGAAGCATTACCAGTCGGACTCTGGGCGGTGTGAAAAGAGCCAGAGCTAAACCGAAGAACTGGTTCTGAACCTGAAAAGCTCTAGCACGGAGCTTGAACCGGAGTTCCGTTGGTGTGAATGAGGTAAAGGTGGCCCCATTCATAGCGTGCCATAAAATGCTGCTTCTTATTTTAAGTTTCGTTGCCTTGCTCCGCTCGGTGGGGGGTACACCTGAGAGATATACAGCAGGAGAACACGCCGTCCACCGCGGAGAATAAACAGAAGGGCAACCATGCTCCGGGGTCTTCTTCGCTGCTTTTGGTGTATTTTGTGCCGGCAGCAGCGCCACTTACAGGCCTGGCATATGTACTACAGCGTTTCCAGCATTTCCAGCGGTCTAGTGTGAACGGACGCGTTAATGAATCGAATGCGTGTGAAAGGAATACTTTTTTGCATTTGCGTTTTACTGTATGCGTCCTCGTGGGGCCGGGGTCTAAGCCAAACGATACAGGCTGAAGATCATGGATTCTAAAAAGGGCTTTTTGAAAGCCAAAAGACTGCTCCAAGAGAACTATGTGTAGTGTCCCGTCAATTATGTTAAGTTGTGTCATGTTTGTGTTCGTCATGTTCATGTTAGTTTAGTTTATGTTCCACTTCCTGTTTTATTTTGTACTCACGTTGTCTCATTCCAGGTCCCTTTACTTCCTGCTCTGGTCCCTTTTCCCGCCATCGTCAGTGTCTGCCCCGCCCCTGATTGTTTCCACCTGTGCCCACTTACCTCATGTACATATTGTCCTGTCTCCCCTTGTTAGTTGTCGGTTCGTCTTGTTCGTTGTCCCAAGAAGCCAGATCCAAGCCATCGCTTAAGAGATTCAGTGTTGTGCCTTTTTCCCTCCATGAGAGCACGTTACTTTAGTCATTTTGTTATTTCCTCTAAAAGAGTGATTTTGTTTTTTGCAAGTAAAGATTATTTGTTCTTCAAACCTTTTTTGTCTCTGGGTTGTGCATTTGAGTCCTAAACTATTGAGTCAAGGTTCCTAACACTATGGACATCAACTCTTAATCGCAGCAGCTTGTTTGGACAACATGTTGAACTGGAATGCTATAAAGAGTGAAGATAGAAAAGCACTGCATTCTTCTGCTATCTGTCTTCGTGGATGTTGCAACACAATGGAAGAGGTTGAGTTTTTGGATGAAATGAATAGCACATCAAACATGAGGAATGTGATCATGAAACTCCCGTTTAAACGTAGGGAAAAGTGGAGAACAACTGCATATGCATATTATTAACACAATAAGACAAGAGCAAAGTTTCCAATATTGGTCGACTTCATTGAAAAGCATGCTCGCATTGTATCAGACCCCATGTTTGGAGACATACAGGATGTCATGCCAAAAAGGGATATTAAAGTGTACAAGTCACCCAGCAATAACCCTGCTCATGGTTATAAGGGAAGTAGCTTTGTTACTGTGACAAGCCCAGGAGTCAATGAAGAGCAGAAACCTTTCCAAAACATCAACTCAGACCATAAAGGCATTACTGTTCAGAAGCGCTGTGTACTTTGTGCAGGAGAACACACCTCTGAAACATGTCAGATGAACAAAACATCTCACAATGAAAAGATCGACTGCTCAAGGAATTTGCTTTGGCCGTCTAACGAAAGGACATCTAAGCAAAGACTGTCAGAAAAGAATGAAATGTGAAGTTTGTTCAATGAAACATCCAACAATATCTAAACATCTACAAGAAAAGGATTGAACAAAAAGACAGCTCTGATAAATCCACCCAAGCAGCTTCTGTAAGCATTAGTCTCTTTCGATGGCAGAAACCACACTGGGGCCGGTGGGCAACAAACCCTACCAATTATCTCAGTTCAAATCAAGTTGTCAAACTCGACCCAGACTGTGCAGACTTACGCATGTATGGATCAGGGAAGCACTGCACGTTTCTGTACTGAAGCCCTTCAACAACATGTGCATGCCAAAGCCAAGAGAACAAAGATCCTCTTAAAAACAATGGGTCAGGAGAAAGTGACACTTCCTTTGTCAAAGGTCTTGAAGTGAGTTGCATCGAAGGCAATGCTTTTGATCAGCTGCCTAAAGTCTACACACAAGAGGAAAGTCCTGCTGGAAAAGAGCACATTCCCAAGAGACCATCAATCAATGGAAATATCTAAGAGAGATTAAGTGGCCTGAACTGGATTGTGAAATCGGGTCGCTTATAGGAACAAATGCACCAAAGCTAATGGAGCCGTGGAAAATAATAAACAGTCCAAATGGAGGACCCTTTGCTGTGAAGACAGTCCTAGGTTGGGCTGTGAATGGACTGAATCAGGAAACCACTGAATCTGAGGATACTTTATGTTGTTAATGGGATATCAGTGACAGATTTAGGTGAGCTGCTGGAGCAGCAATACAATCATGACTTTCCAGAGAAAGGTTGTGATGAGAAGAAAGAGATGTCAGTTGAAGACAAGCCATTTTTAAAGATCATGTCAGATTCAGCTCAAATCAAAGATGGACATTATCAGCTTGGACTTCCATTAAAACAGAAGAATATCATGATGCCAAACAATCGCAAACTTGCAGAGCAGAGAATCATTAAAAAGGAAATTCAAAAGGAACAAAGTTTTCCATGATGAATATAAAACATTCTTGGAGGCTGTGAGAGCAAAAGGTCGCACTCAGCTACTGCCCCAAGAGCAGCTCAACCCTGAGAGTGGAAAGGTGTGGTACATACCACATCATGGGGTTCATCACCCAAAGAAGGGCAAGATTCGTGTAGTGTTCGATTGTTCCACATCTTATCAAGGATATTCATTAAATGACTTATTCAGGGTCCCAGTCTTCCCAACACGCTACTTGGTGTGCTCATTCCATTCAGACAAGAACAGATAGCTTTCATGGCTGATGTCGGATGTACCATCAGGTCAAGGTGGCTCCTGCCAATCAAGATTTCGCTTTCTTTGGTGGCCAGGAGGAGATGTCAGTTTACCTCTCGCCGAGTACAGGATGACAGTACATCTATTTGGTGCCACTTCATCAGCAAGTTGTGCAACCTATGCTCTCGCTAAAACCGCTGAAGACAACATCTCTACATCTCTCATCTCTAATCTCTACATCTCTACATCTCTACATCTCTCATCTCTTCATCTCTCATCTCTCATCTCTTCATCTCTCATCTCTCATCTCTCATCTCTCATCTCTCATCTCTACATCTCTCATCTCTCATCTCTCATCTCTACATCTCTCATCTCTACATCTCTCATCTCTCCATCTCTCATCTCTACATCTCATCTCTCATCTCTCATCTCTCATCTCTACATATCTCATCTCTCATCTCTACATCTCTCATCTCTACATCTCTACATCTCTCATCTCTACATCTCTCATCTCTACATCTCTCATCTACATCTCTCATCTCTACATCTCTCATCTCTACATCTCTCATCTTCTCATCTCTACATCTCTCATCTCTACATCTCTCATCTCTCATCTCTACATCTCTCATCTCTCATCTCTCATCTCTACATCTCTCATCTCTCATCTCTACATCTCTACATCTCTACATCTCTCATCTATCTCTCATCTCTCATCTCTACAATCTCTACATCTCTCATCTCATCTCCATCTCTACATCTCTCATCTCTACATCTCTCATCTCTCATCTCTACATCTCTCATCTCTACATATCTCATCTCTACATCTCTCATCTCTACATCTCTACATCTCTCATCTCTACATCTCTCATCTCTCATCTCTCATCTCTACATCTCTCATCTCTACATCTCATCTCATCTCTACATCTCTACATCTCTCATCTCTACATCTCTTCATCTCTCATCTCTACATCTCTTCATCTCTCATCTCTACATCTCTCATCTCTACATCTCTCCATCTCTACATCTCTCATCTCTCATCTCTCATCTCTCATCTCTCATCTCTACATCTCTCATCTCTCAATCTCTACATCTCTACATCTCTACATCCTCTCATCTCTAAATATATCATCTCTCATCTCTACATCTCTCATCTCATCTCTCTACATGTCCTCTACATCTCTCATCTCTACTCTATCATCTCCTCAATCAAATCATCTTCATCTCTCACAAATCAACTCTCAATCATCAAACATTCATCTCTCATCTCCAATTCAACATCCAGCGTCCTCTCATCCAATCAATCTCACTCATCAACATCACGATCAAAACTATCAATCTCTCCTCAATCAAATCAATCAATATATCAAATCTCTCATCATCTTCTATGGAGACACCCAGTTATCTATCATCTATGGAGACAACCCAGTTATATATCTTCTATGGACACCACCCACAGTGCTCTATATTGATTGAGATAGAACACACCCAGTTGCTATCTCTATGGAGAGGCGAAGTCACGCCATCTACTTCCGGACCATGGGACCCCCGGAAGCGAAAAATGTACATTGAATTCAATGGAGAGAGAACACGTATCTTTTGATCCCGTTTGAATTGTGCCACGAACTACACATATGATGTTTGTCAATCTTAAACAATCATTTCCATGTCAAAAAAGTCACATTTTGTCGTAAAACTGCTGAAATATAAGACTATGAAAAATACGCTACTACAAAGACTACAAATCCCAAATCCCATTCTGGGTCGCGTAAGTGATGTCACAGGCATGCTCGGTGATTTATAATAAGACTCGTAATTAAAGCGAAGAAGAAGAAGATCTCATAACTGATTTATTCCCTCCAATAAATTATAGATCGCTAAAAATAAATTCACTTTTACAAGATGCCTGTGTGCTTTGTACCAGGTTGTAGTCATAAAAGTGATCATACCACTTGCTCCTTCTATCGATTCCCGTCTGATGAAAGGACCAGGAGTCGCTGGATCAGACATATCAGGTAATATCATAGGTAATATACATGTTGTGGAACATAGTCAAGTTAGCTACCTAGCTAGTAGCGACGAGTAGCGAGCACATTAGTTAGCATTACATTACTTAGCCTTGTCATTTTTAGTAGCCTTACCATGAAGTTATTATTTTATTACATGAAGTAAACCAAAATGTTAAACAGTAACCAAACATGATGGTAAGTATTTCGTGAAACTTTTGAAGAGTAGCCTACTGCGCCCCTCCACCGGGTGCTAAGGAAGCAGTTCAGGGAGAGTCGAAGGCAGGCATGGAGCTTTGCATGACATTCTTCTGGACGTGTTTCATTGTGATGACAATCTGTTTGTTGGAAAGACAGTCGTTGTGTGCTTATTGAGAGAAAATGTTTAGAAGAGATAATTATTCAAAGTGTTGTTACTTTTAAAGTGTTGTTACTGACCTTTTTTCTCCTTTATTTTCTTTACCTCACCTGTAACTGCTGAGACGTTGAGGAACATGCACACTGACCTGCTCTGGCAACCTGATTTCCACTGTACGTAATAGTATTTGGTTATGATATATTATTTATATACATCAAAGGCACAATGCACCCCCCAGAGACACACATGTATTGAGTGTTGATATTTTGCATAGGTCATGTGAAATCATCTTTACATACTAGAAAACTGTAGGAGCGGGCAACTTGTTTTGAAATTGAATTTTTAATATCCGATAATAAAGTTGATCTGTTTTCTTTATTCTTCTCTCTTCCCAGCTCCATCACCATTCTCTGTTCCTGCAGGTCCTGCTTGCTAATCAATGCTCATATTTTTTTACACAATTACAAATAAAGTCATTGTATTGTATGACATGAAGTTGTGCTTCATTCGGAGTCAATAATAAATTCATTCTGCCTTCAACTGCGCAATGATTGTGGACTGCACCGACATCCATGTAGCTGCCCCCCAGTAAGATGAACCAAGCAAAGAGGGTCCCCATCATGCCCAAGGACATCCAGCTGGCCCGCCGCATCCGCGGAGAGAGGGCTTAGACTGACCTGAGACCAGCACACCCAAACACAACAGCTCTTTTAAGAGCCACATACATTTTCAAAGAGTTGCAATCCTACATTATTATAATGATTAAACTGGTTCATGTATCACTTAGTTTACTAAACCGTGATGAATGAAAGTGAAATTAGTGAGGTAGTGGTTTACTGAAGTTACGAAGACATTAATATATGAGTAACAGGTCAGTATAAACACAAGCTTCTGTCAATTATGGATCATTCAAACTATTTATATAAAAATATGTAATAAAGTTCTAAAACAAGTATTCGGTATATTCCTTGATAGCTTTTGGAGAAGGTTGTTTTTAAGTTTACTAAAATCTATCGTTTCAACTGTTTCACTTTATAAAAATGGAACAGGTGAGTAGAGCATCATTGAGTTTCTTATTCTGTCAGTAAATTATCCAAATGAATGTTTTTCATTATTTTAGTCAACCCTAAACAAATTGATTGTACCTTTTAATGATGACCTTACATGGTCGGCAAAGTTAAATTAACTTCAGAAAATTCAAATCTGTTCTGAGAAAAAACTAATAAATGTTTAAAGATAGGAACTTGCCATCCCACTGAAAAACAGTCCGTAGAGATTTAAAGGCGTAGTTGTAGTTCAGTCCAACGTTTCATTTGGATTCATTTGACAACAGTCAACTATTTTCATAAAGAATATATATATTTTTCAAAGTCAACTTTATTGTCAATCTTACTCAGTTTGAGAGATCAAAAAGACGTTTAAATACAATTATACAATTTACAGATATGTATACAAATATATATATCCTATATACACCATCATGTATAATGATGGTGTATGATGTAGAAGGAAGTGTGGTAGATAACAAGTAAATATAGAGTTACATACAGATCCATGTTACAGCAAAAGATGGAATAACTAAGAAGCACGCAGTATAATAATAATTACATGCAACAATTAAATAACTGTTTAGCATCTTCACCACAATCCCAATCTGCTGTGTCCTGTTTTCCTCCCCTCTGCATAACACCCCATCACACATACAAAACACAACGCAGAGTCCGAGGGTGTTAAGAGTATGTTTATTGAAATGTCCTCCTCTCTACTGGCCAACACAGGGTGTATATGCTGGGTGTAGAATTGTTCCAGGAGGAGGAGATTTCCATGCCATGCAGGGTCTTTGGGGATGGGGATGATGATCGCCTCCTTCGTGGTCCACACAACAAAGTAGCAGAGACTCCGGTCTGTGATGTGCAGCTGCCCTTGGACCTGGTGCCAGTATGGGTGATTCTCCTTGAGAATATATGACCCACCCTCCTCACGGAGACAGAAGGATGGTAACTGGACTGCCTCCGTGATGGTCATGTTCCTCTGGCTGTGTGGACACTTCACCTCCAGCAGGGCAGATGGCTGCACAAGTCCATCGGGTGATGCTCCCAGAACACCCGACTCACTCACAAAGAGACCAGACTCGATTCGAACACTGTCACTTGATAGGCTTCCACAAAAGCCTTCACCCCTTCGGCCTCGTTTACAACCCCCCAGTTGACAGTTGGCGATGTCTCTGGCCAGTGGGTTGTATGTCTCCTCTCGCTGATGGTAAAGTTGAGACACCGGCTGGACTACTTTGGAAGTGCCAGGCTTCCTCCACTGGCACTCAACATCTGTGGAGCTGATCTGCCACATGGCAAATATTGCCAATGCTGCAGCGTGGCTGCATTTGTACATCTCCTGTGCACAATCACAGACAGCGCTCTGCATCGCGCCATCGTCTCCCATGCAGATCTGTAAAAATAAAGTAAGTACCATTTGTTAACATGCTATAATAGATTGAATGAGCAATAATACAAGGATGGTCCGGATCTGGGGGTGGGAGGGTTTATTTTTCCATAGTTTTGTCCTCTTGTCTGTTGTTATTGTTTGTTTTTCTGTATTTTTTGTAATTTGTGTTGTATTGGTTGTGATTGTACATTGTATTTTTCTAAATGTGTATGAATACGTTTTTGAAAAACATTTGATCAACAATAAAAAAGGATTTGGTCAGGATCTAGACTCAGTGTGTAGTTTATTAATTAATCAATGCTCTCTACATTAGGAAAACACATACCGGTGTACCAGAGGGAGTCACACACAGCTGTCACTAGATAACCAAAATCCTTGAATCGACACACAGCAAATAAACTCAAATGACAACGAGAAAAAGGAGATCACACATACAGTATAGTCGATATAAAACTGGCCGCTTCAATCTGAAGAGCAACTAAAACAAAACACGGGAGTGTACCTTGTTCTTGTGAACACTAATGTTATCCACAGCATACACAGAGACCACAAAGTTCTTAAGGAGAAAACTAGTTGCTAAAACAAAACACGTTAGTGTACCTTGTTAGCTAATGTTAGCTAGCTGACATTAACGTTACACATTGCACTCATATTACTCACCGAAACCTTGTAAAGCCGGTCCCGCATGCTGGCTCTTACAGAACCGACTAACTCCCCTTTCATATAGGTACAGCTCTCAACGTGCCCAGACTTGTAGTGATTTTCACCTCGTAAAATACTTTTATTCTCATTCTGAAAGAATGTGGTGAAATGTGCTAACGTGACGGCCATCTTTATGTTGGTGACGCGTATTGTGCGAGACGAGAGACCTGTAGTTCACTGAGCGGTTTCACACGAAAAAATGTGTAACTTCACAGTTTTACGACACATTTTTATTTGTTTGACTTGCAAAATGTTCTTTTAAATTGACAAACATCATATGTGTCATTCGTGGCACAATTCAAACGGGATCAAAAGATAACCTTTCTCTCTCCATTGACTTCAATGTATAATTTTCCGCTTCCGGGGTCCCATGGAGGCTTTCGGAAGGGGAGGGACTTCGCCTCTCTATGAAGACACACCCAGGGCTCTATCTCTATGGACACACACAGTTATCTATATCTATGGAGACACCCAGTTCTCTATGGAGACACACAGTTCTCTATCGCTATGGAGATAGAATACACCTAGTGCTTGAGACCATGTGGGAGGGTCTTGCAGAGTGGGCGAGTTCAGTATTTGCTGTGCGCTTTAATTTAAAAGTATTGTTATATGTTGCCTATTCCTGGATGTATGTGTGTAGATATGTCCTATTTGTGTTTGAATAGTGTGAGGAGGGAGTACAGGTGAAGGAGGGGAACTTCCATATGTTTTCACTTTGGTTGGTGAGGTGTATGGATTGGAGTGCCTGTTTTAGCATTACTTTGTTTTTGCTCAGTTGAAGTGTCTCTTGTTTATTAGTGCCTTAAGTCTAGTCCTGTGTGAGGTGGTACTTCAACTTAATGGATGCCTCAAGGGCCTGAATGGCATTTGCAAGCCTATAAACCTACTTATTTTTGGACAAATGGTCTGGAGGTTACTCAAAATGTGTTAGCCTAAACCAGTTTTTAATAGAGGGTGATTTAAATCCATTGTGCATCTGAATACCAGTCGTGCAATCAATGCAAATGCAGTTGAAAGTCCCAAAGATTGGTAAATCAGGGGGTAAATTGAAACTTGTATAGACCCCCCAAAATAGGGCTCCTTATTGTAATCAATGTGGGTTTTATATTTAGCTGGAAAGTAAGATGCAGCCATAAGAATCAAACGCAACGGGGTGTAGTAGAACGAAAAGGACCGTCGTTCACGAGCATTACAATGACGAGGAGTCGAGAGAGACTGAAGAAGGGCAGAAAGAACTACTCTGCTCAGAAACCTTTGCGTTGGGTTTCTGACGGAGCATGCACCAGCAAAGCCAATGTGCAGGAATTGCAGGTAAATACATCCAGTTTTATCTAGTCATTGGTTTGTTTGGATACCAGAACACAAGATGAAAGTAACCTTAAATTGAGATGGTTTAAAATGCTATTTTGTTTTAGAACGTAATAAAACAAAGTAAGCGTAGATTATTGGATGAAGCCTGTGTAGATTTCCAGAATAAAGTCAAATATGAATAGGCTATGACCAGGCCATTCAATGTTGCAGGCTTCTATGGAGAGCCAAGAGGCCAACTGTGACAATAGTCTCAGAATTTTTGCTTAAAATATACAACAGATTGTAATTATATTTAAAATATTACCACCCCCTTTATCCCCCCACCCTTACAAACAAAACAAAACAGTGACGTCACGGATCAGCCAACCAATCAGACAGTAGTCTCGCGATGCCAGACCCATCTTCACACACTTGGTAGCACTGTACTTTAATCAGACAGTTATCAAGGTACCATATATGTTGAGTGGAGACGGCCGAAAACACTCGGTTTGTTACGAATTAGCTGGAGTTAAATAGCCTATTTTTTTTACCGGAATTCCGTCAACCTACTCTTCAAGAACTTCAAGAACAAAAATGGATAGCAGGAAAAGCCTGGTTTATACTTCTCCGTGAGCGCGTTAGCGAACGGAAATGTTCATTTGGTGCTCATGTTTGCACAGTGGTTTGCCATCAGGGATGCAAACTTGTCACCTTTCGGCAAAATGTGCCGTTTTGAATCCAAAATAGGTCGTTTGTGTGATTTATGTAGATCTGCAATACAAATATTTTTGGGGTATGGGGGGATCTGGGACCCGGAGTAATCTGCGGCCGCGAGCTGTTATGTGCCATCATGACACGCATGGTGTTCTTTTTTTATATATTATAATGAAGCGCGAGCTGTGTGCTCGAGTCTTCCTGCCTGTCGGCTCTGCTCATGGATGTATTATAAGGCTCTGCTGCTCCGCGGTGAGGGTCTAGCTTCAGCAGCTACATTACCTACGGGTGCGTTCGTTAATATGAACTGTGTGGTTCGGAGTCACTGTGGTACAGACTGGACCGCTGGTGAACAGCTGTTAGAACGGGCCGTTCAGAGCAGAGCTCCCTGTCGGAGCGCAGAGCGTGCACTGAAAAGTTTTTCTGTCGCAATATGATTTAATGAATCGTTGAGCAAGCTAACTAGCATACATTGTCACTATCTGCTAACGTTAGCTTTAGCCTTCGTTTTCTAATAGTTTTTAAAAAAAAACTTTACAGATGTTACAAATTTGGCACTGGTTTTAAATATGCAAAGGCCTCTAACTTCGATGTGATGGCAGCATGTATTTGCTATGTCCCATGGTAATATGGCTCATGTGTTTATTTATTATTTGTGGGGCAATTTAAATGTGTTATTTATCTTTTTTTCAAGATTGAAATGAAGCTCAGTGCAAGTTCTTTCAGGAAGACTGGGTGTGTATACATTCACTCCGCAGCTGCATATAATCAGCTCATCACAGGCGTTCTCTTTAACCTATTACATTTCACCTCATTCTCCAGCAGCCAATCAGCAAGCTGCAGCCAGACTTTAAAATGGTTCTCCTCTCTCCTGCAGTCAGCTGTGATTTCAGGTGTTCATGCACCTTATCATGGCATGTGTCAATACATGTTCCAACTAAATGAAGTCTCTCCTGATTGAAACATCATGTGTTGAAATAAACAACTGCAGTTCAAAATAAAAAGTGAATTGCCTAATACTTTTGTTGTGGAATCAATTCATTTCTTTCTTTAAAGGCAAAAACATGAAAAAGCTAAGAAAAAAACTATTGAATAAAATATATTTGGAGCAACTTCATTTATAAATGGCTGTCAACTTAAAAACGTGTGTTCACAATGATGGTAATTAAGTACATACAACTTACAATTCCTTTTAAATCATACGGTAAAACAAGTTGGAGCAACTTCATTTTTGAGTACTCAACTTCAAAACTTGTGTTTATGCTCCAATTATTGTAAGTGGTAATTAAAAACACCTGACTGTAGAGGGAAAGCCTTCTCCCCTAACTTAAATAACTTTGTTGCTTTAAGACAATTTCATTAGAAGTTGTCTTAACTCAATAAACATCGATGCAAACTGTTGATTGATTTTCTTTGTTGAGCCAAGGCATTTGTTTTTAGAGTGTAGTGCTACCACCACACAACAGTTATTCATACGCTTTCTTTGGTTTAGTTTTCTGTAAAATCATTGGGGTGAACAGAATAGAAAAGACTATGTCAATGACAATGTCAAATGTATTGATGAAGCACATTTTAAAACAGTTGACCAAAGTGCTGTACAATTTATATAGTAAAAGTAAATGCAATAAAACAACACAATAAAACACACAAAAATAGAATATAATACTTTAGATTGCAGTTTTTGTAATAGATGATGTGATACCCTTTGTTTCTGTTTCTGTTGCCTCATAAGCCTAGGGTCTACGCCTGCTCTTGCAATGGCACATTATTCACAGTTTTTGACATAACCCCTGTCATTCTCCAGACCACGGTTTTAAATGTCCACTCTCCTAGTGTCACAGAATGGTCTGGGGCATCCATTCTGCTACACTACTCCCAAACTCTATAATGAAGCTCTGGTCTCTGGAAAGCGGTCACTTTCAATACAAGTCACGGTTTACTGAAGAAATAGGAGAACCTGTGTTTTAATGAAAGCTTTAGCGCAAGTTCAATAAGGAAGACCTAACTCGAGTAACTCACACGTCACTCTATGGCTCCCTTCCCCCCTCATTAAATACGAGGGCGTCACCCCTCAGCAGCCAATCGCTGCACATGCTAAATGCCTTAAATGCCTGCTCTTCCTCCCTGTCAGTTGTCATTGCAGATGATCACACGCAATGGTAGTTGCAATACAATACTGCTTTTCGTGAGAAAAACCGTAAGAAACAACTAGCTCAAGATGTCCAACTCGGACAATTCGGAACACGAACCTTCTCTGGAAGTCTCCGATCCCGGTTCGGCTCCCCACAGCGGCTTATCAACAGAGGAAGACTTCCTCATCGCCCGGCTCCTGCAGCAGGGCTTTCCCACAGCCCCAGGCCTCACTCTCTCTCAGCGGCGATAGCTCTCGGACCAGGTCTCCAGCGTAGCTCCCCAGTCCGGGGCAGCAGCTCCAGCCAGCTTCCCAGAGAGCAGGACGAGGCCGCAGCCGCGGAGGTAAAAAAGGGCAGGAAGTCGAGCCCTCCAGGATCCCGTCCCCCTCCAAAAAAATCCACCCCTTCTCAGGCTCTCCAGTCCGGGAGCGTCACACACCCCTATGGAGAGTAGCGCGGCCGGCTCCCTGCAATCCCTGGCTAGCTCCATGATAGCTATCGATGCTCGCCTCCAGGCTCTGGAAGACTCCGCCACAGGAGCTTCAACTTCCGTTGCACTCAGGTACTAGTTTTAACGAAAACGTTTGCACTCGACCCTTACACAGGGTTGGGTCGTAACGGAATACATGTAACGGTGTTACGTAATCGGGAAAAAAAGGGAACAAAATCAGTATATTCAGCTGGCGTTACATTTGAAAAACGAGTAAACTGAGTGCAGTTACTTTCGTAAACCTGAAGTGAATACTTATTGGAATTATTGGTGGAAAGTTTCCTCACAATGTAATATTCATTACCGGCAGAACCGTGTGCACAGCGCTGCAGCGTATCTGCGAGCGAGAGATGCAGCGTGTCCGTGAGGCCCCGCCCCGCACGCAGATGAGAGAGAGAGAGAGAGAGAGAGTTCTCTTTCAAAACATATTGGAAGGTAGAAACGGAGATGTTTAGATACAACGTGGAAGATAACGTTTATGTAGCATTTATTTATTGTCGAAATGATGACATTCATAACGGGATCAAATCTAACTGAATGGCCTGCTGCTGCCGAATGCATGGGCAAGTAACTGGGAAAAGTTTTAAAAGTTATTACATCGTTTCAGATAATAAATAATAATGATAATGTATTCTATTTAGGGGCGCCTTTCAAAGCACCCAAGGACACCTTACAATGCATACACTTTTCCAAGGAAAGGTTTTAAGACAGTACAAATAATGTAGTCTGGGTGAGTTTTTCTTTTTATGTGCGGTGCAGATGAGAGAGCTGTCAAGAATGACACTAAAATGTTGTGTTCGTGCTCTTCATAAGCCATTAAAACAGTAAAATACGTGTCTCCCGTTCACCAAAACATACCCATCTGTTATGGAAAAGAAAGTATTCTAAAGAGAAAGAGGAAAAGATAGAAAGAAGAGGAAAAGGAGAAAAGATAAAAAGAAGAGGAGGGAGGAAGAAAAAGAAGAGGAAAGGAAGTATTCTAAAAGTAATCTGCCACCGGTACCGGCGGGATCGTGGTTAGTTTCCGATGCGCAGAAGAAAAATCTGGCCCACCCTATATTTTTACAGGCCCACCCTAAAGTACATTTCTGCCTACGCTACTGGTCCGCACAGCAGCAACAACCAATCACATGAATCTCTTGCCCCCGACACACAAAGCAATAGCAATGTTAAAACTAAGTAAACTGGAAAAAAAATTTTAAAAAAAAATCCCCAACAGGCGAAAACCTACCAGTTTCACCCACTGTCTCTGCCTCCTCCCTCCATGCCTCGCTCCTCTGGTTTGTATCCCGGTAGATGAACAGAGACTGATCATACAGCACCGGGTGATTCACTACCGCCATAATGAATTTTCCCTCACATTTTTGGAATATGAGGAATTACCTGCGTAGTCTCTCCCAACATACACGCGGTCTGATTGGCTAGCGCTTGTACCGGCAGATTTGCATAAACGGGATTTCATTGGCTGACGCTTCTGCCGAGGCGCCAAAAGTTGAACATTGCTCAACTTTTTGAAGCGAGCAACGCCAGCAAACGCTCCACGTCGCTTCCCAAAATACAGTTATACTAAAAGTGACGTCACCCCATTCAAAGTGAATGGGCAGAAGCGTCTGGAAGCTGTAACGCACGCCACCGTGTGGACGGGCCGTCACAGTGGCTCTGCGCCAGAAACATCAACAAATAAATAAATAACTAAAAACATTCTGGAATATCACCCCTCCACTCCCATTAACATCCCTCAGCTAGCAGCTGCGCTATCTACAGATTCCGTGTTTGTTGACTATCTCCCGTCAGGGCTCTCCCAAGGCTTCAGGGTAGGGGTCCTCCCATCTCCCACAGTGACTTTCGTAGCAAGAAACTTACAGTCAGCCGCTAAAGAACCCAACATAGTTTCCCAGCTCATCGACAAAGAACTTCTCAAAGGATATATAATCGGTCCTTTTAGCTCCTCCCCCTTCTCAGTGTTCCGTTCAAATCCCATCGGAATAGCCACACGTAAATAAAAGGCTGATTTTCGATCTGTCCGCTCCCTGCTCCGGCCCATTCTGCAGCGTCAATAGCATCATCCCTCCAGATCAGTTCTCCCTTCACCATGCCTCAGTGGATAATGCAATAAAGATGATCAAGTTCACAGGGCACGGAGCTCGGCTCTCCAAAGCGGACATTACCGATGCCTTCAAATCATCCCCATTCATCCGTCTCAGTGGAACTTGTTCGGTATTAAGTGGGAGTCCAAACTCTATCTTTGCGTTCGCCTGACCTTCGGGTGCAGAAGCAGCCCCTGTATCTTCAATTCCTTCTCGGAAGCGCTCTATTGGATCCTGCTGAACATCGTCAGAATCCCCTCCGTCCTTCACCTACCGGACGACTTCCTCCCCATAAACCCGCACAGGACAGCTCAGGGATCTCACTGGCCAAGCTTAAACACTGCTTCAGGAGTGAGGTGTCCCTCTCTCCAAAGAGAAAAACGTTAGGTCCCGTCACACGCTTAGAGTTCTTAGGCATCATCCTCGACTCCATAGACATGAAGGCGTCTCTCCCCTCAGACAAATCGCAGCGCATCCAGGACATCACCAAGTCATACTGCGAGCAACAAGTTATCACAAAACAACAGTCGCTCTCCCTTCTCGTACACCTCAACTTCGCCATGCACGTCATCCCCCAGGGGCGCTCGTTCATCTCCCGCCTCCTGGACGCAGCATCAGCGGTCGACAACCTCCATGACTGCGTTTTCTTAGACGAAGGCTGCCGCTCAGACCTTCGGTTCTGGTCCCTCCTGCTCGCCCACTGGAACGGAATTACTTTATTTTACGATGGCCTCGTGCGTTCCTCTGACTCAATGAGGTCTTCACGGATGCCGCCCATCCATGGGTTTTGGGGGGTTTCTTCCAGGGAGAGTGGTTCGCAGGGTCATGGCCCCGTCAATTTCTACCTCAAGCAAGTTCTCACTAAATCCAGCCTATCACCCATATCATAGCCGGGGCATTCCTTCAGGATAGGTGCAGCCACCTCTGCTGCTAATCAAGGTCTCTCTACCTCATCCCTACAACAACTAGGACGGTGGTCCTCCTCCGCCTTCACAACCTTCATTCGTCCGGACATCAGCGCCGTACGGGCTTCCCAAAGATCTCTCAGACCCTAACTACACTCAAAAAACTGATTCTTGGTCCACATAAATATGAAGCAATATTTTCAGATATAATATAACTGAAATCTGTCAAATATAAAGTGGATTTGTTCAAGCAATTAAACACAACGTGAATATGTTGAATATAAACGGAATGTAAGACAATTAGTACAGTTTATTCTATTAAATCCCATAAAGGGGAGGCAGACCCTGAAGGGAGGTAACGCGCATGACGTTGATTGTTCACACTGGACGTAGACTTGGTGTTTTCTATGTGCTACCCGCTTGACTTGGCGTTTGGTTTCAACCTACACCGTCGATCGACGGACTTTAGGTAAGTCTAATTGTTTAATATTCCGCTGCTTAACCATACGTTATTGAAGATGAACAGTTATTTTAACGTGTTTATGCTATACGAATAGAATTGTCTGCATGTGTATATTCGTCGTGCAGTTAGTTTCGCGCCACAATGCTGGCTGGCTGGCTAGCTAGCGAAACGAGGCCTAGCTAGCGAAACGAGGCCTAGCTAGTTGGGTGCTGCTTGTACTAAGCATGAACCAGAGCCAGCAGCACAGTTTGTGCTTTGTTGCCCTCCAAACATAAGCCCGAATGCCCTATTAGGAGGGCTATGTATGTTTCTGTCGCTTAGGTTGCGTCAATAATTACAGTAGTAGCTTAGCCTTAGCCACCGTACTTCCGGTCTGTCTCAATGCGGTGATCGCAGCACAGATACACCCGGGAATTCGTGAGAGTAATGGCGCGTTTCCACTGCAGCGGGTAGCTCGCTTTAAGCGTGCTAATAAGGCCTAACCAAACCGAGCGAGGCCTGAAGTGGAAACGCGCCATTAGTAATTCAAGTTACATTGGAGTTCTTTTCGTGTCGTATTTTTAGCTAACACTATCTAATACTTTCTTATATCAACTCCACTCTTCGTCATGACATAAGGCTTAGCTATAGCTGTAGCTCGAGCCAGACAGAAAGAGAGTAGAGTTAGGATAGGAAAGAAAAAAGAAATGCATAAATACATGGATGAAAATAAATAAATGTAAGACATATTGGAGCCCTCTTAATTTACCAACTTCTATTCATGCATTTATGTACTTGATTTATGTATATATTCATGAATTACTCATGTATTTATGCTTTATTTTACTATTCATTTAGTATTTATTATTTTTCTTCCAATTTGTCTTCATTCTCTCAAGTATTTATTTACTGCTGCAATTATTTATACTATTAATTATTTCCCTATTCCCTCTTATAGTTATTTGAGCATGCATTTCATTTAGTGATTATTTGATTGATTTATTGATGTTTGTCATGTTGTTGTCCTCCATACTAGGGTTGGTGTGAATAATCAAATATGACATAATACTAATTAATTAGTGATTAAAAACCGACATTTTCTACCAAGTAGCATCATTTTAAAATCAAGCTGCTGCTCTACATCACAGACATCCAGCAGAGGCCTTATTTATTTACATAATATTTCAATATCTGGCTAGTTTGCTGCATTGTTCTACAATGCCAAGGAATAGCTTATTCCTCACCTTTGGAAACTAACCGTGTGCTATTTTTGTTATAGATCTAGGAGCTAAATCAACATTGTGGATGGGCAACCTCTATATAGGTAAGTAATTTGAACGTGATGCAATAATTTCATTTATTATACTTCATAGCATTGAGAAGTTTTTTAAACTTGTATTTTTTTAATTTTTTTTTAGGTGTAATATGTGAATGGGCGTGTGGCAATGTAAGGTGTGTGGAAAGTCTGTAGCAAGTAGATACGAGCTGCTTAAACATGGCAAATTAAAACATCATGGGAACAGGTTCCGGCATCCTTGCCCATACACTAATTGCCCCTGCACATTTAGATTGTGGAACAGTCTTTTGAGTCATATATACCGTAGTCATAAAACCCAAACATCTCCAAAGCCATCTGAGTTGTCTACATTTTCATGTCAGTTGTGTGCTTGTCCTGAGCTTTCAAATGAACAAGCTTATTTCAGTCATGTAAATGAACATCTACGGAGAAATGAAACTGTAACATGCATGTTTAAAGATTGTGTTTTTAAAACTAACATCTACAATACATTTCATACTCATAAATACAGGAAACATAATCCCCATATTTTAAGTGATTTCAAAGCTGAGGTTGTTACTGTAGTTGTTGGATTAATTGAATCTGACAATACTGTTATTGATGGTGCTGCAGATGCAGATGTAGAATCTGATACTTGTATAGATGCACATGGTTGTTTTGATACTGAAGATCTACCCAAGGTTATTGAGCAGAAAATTGCCTCTGTTTTACTGAAATTAGAACACATTTTGTTTGTACCGGCAACTGCAATTGACGAATTACTGCAGGAATTACACTTTTTGTTAAGCTTCTCATCTGTTCCAATAACCTTTAACGGCCTATCGGACATTTTTAAAAACCACTGTGTTGAAATTGATGAGTCCATTGTCAAAGAGCTTGCTCAAGAAGTGTGTAAATCTAATCCCTTGACCAAAGCCTTTGCAAAAGACGGCCCCCTCGCTACATCTTTCAAAAGAAAAAAGTATTACAAAGAATATTTCAGTGTGGTAAATCCAGTTGAGTACATCCTTGATCCTAAGAGTAAAAGAACATATCAGTATATTCCTATATTGCGTTCTTTGCAGCATCTGTTAAGTAACAGTGACATACTAAAAAGTGTAATTCACACACACGAGACACAGAAAAGTACACAATGTTTAGGGCAGTATAAGTCGATAAGAGATGGAATTTACTCAAAAGAAAATGGCCTTTTTACTGGGGAGGATTTGAAATTATCATTATCACTATATGTTGATGACTTTGAGGTGTGCAACCCCATAGGTACATCCAGAAAAACTCATAAACTTTGTGGTGTGTATTGGATTTTGAATAATTTACCACCTGGATCTCACTCAGCTCTTTCTTCCATCTACTTAGCTGTATTATGCAAGACTATTGATGTGAAAGAGTACGGATATGAACACATTTTAGATCCCCTTTTACAAGACTTGGTCATTCTAGAGACACATGGTGTTTTTATTTCAGGTCTTGGAGCGTCTGTGAAAGGCACTGTCCAGTCGGTCATTGCAGACAACCTAGGAGCCCACGGGATAGCAGGGTTCATTGAATGCTTTTCTGGTGTCTACTTCTGCAGATTTTGTACAGGTACAAGAGCAGACATTCAGACTAAAACGGTTCAGTCAGGTTATTTTGAAAATCGTACAAAAGACTTGCATCACAAGCACATTACATTTGCAAGAGAGAATGCCACCATCTGTTGTGGGGTAAAGAGAGAGTGTGTTTTTACAAAAAGATTATCTTACTGTCACGTTACTCGGGGCTACCCTCCTGACATTGCACACGACTTATTTGAGGGTGTTGTTCCAGTTGAGATTGCCCTTTGCATTGGTTTGTTTATTTCCAAGAAATATCTATCTCTTAACACTTTAAATGAGCTTATCCTGAGCTTTCCATACAAGTGGGGGGACAGAACTAACAAACCTCATACCATACCGCGCACTTTTGCCGCTTCCAAGACCATTGGAGGAAACGCCCACGAAAATTGGAATCTGTTGAGGTTGTTGCCATTTATTATTGGAGACTTGATACCAGAGGCAGAGCCTGCTTGGCATGTTTTGCTTGATTTAAAAGAAATTGTTGAACTCTCTGTCGCCCCTCTTCATAATCAAGAAACTATTGCCTACTTGGACTGTAAAATCGTAGAACACAGAGATAGATTTTTGGAGCTTTTCCCTACAAAACTGTTACCAAAACATCACTATATTGAGCATTATCCTCAAATGATTGAACGTTTTGGACCTTTAGTTGGGCAATGGACCATGAGGTTTGAGGCAAAGCACAGTTTCTTCAAGCAAGTTGCTCATCACACAAATTGCTTCAAGAATGTACCACTCACATTGGCATTCAAACATCAGCAAATGATTGCATATCATATCACTGCATCCCACCTTAAATCAACATTGGAAGTTTCAAATGTTTCCATGCTTCCTGTGGATGTACTGAACCAGAAAGTAGTGTTACACCTCAGGCAAAAATACCCCACTATTAACGAAGTACATTTTGCAAAGCACGCAACCCTTAAAGGAATCTCCTACAGAGTTGGCATGCTCATTCCTTATGGCTCAACTGGTGGTCTGCCTGATTTTGCTGAAATAATTCAAATATGCATTGTTGAAAACAGTGTGAGCTTTGTTGTAAGGGTATTGTGTGCATGGTATCACGAGCACTTCAGAGCGTATGAGTTGACCATATCTCCGAATAGTGAGGTTGCCCTCGTTGATGTTGAACAGCTGCTCGATGCTTATCCACTCTGTGACTACACTGTCGGTGTAAGGCGAATGGTTACCCTGAAAAGGCATATCATTGTTTAAGGTTGGTCTGAATGTGACTTAAACAGCTGTGAATGAAAGCTGAATACTCTGTAGATATTTCTTTATTTAAAAGGGACAATGCACATTAACATGAACAACGTCCATCATGTAAAGGTGCCAGATTTAGCCATATGTGCCAAATTTCACCTGCAGTCTCTAGCAGGATGATTGCATTTGAGAAAACATTAGAAAGCATACAAAAACACGACATGTAAGCTTAAAACATGAGCACATGCGCATATAAAGAAGTAACAATCACTATTCCATGCCATTACAGCTATTCCTGTGTAAGCACAACACAAGCATAAAATAACAATTAATTACGTAAATGTTACAAGTTAATATTTAGTGATGGTTTAGTACTTGTCCTAACTTTGTTTCCCTGTATTTGTTTCCTAGAATACATTGAGGGGAAAGATGTCATGTCCTGTCCACCTGCGAGTTGTTCTTGGTGTAGATGACGCAAGAAAACTTACCCTCAAGTCAGGAATGCCATCATCTGTGGATCAACTTGTCCTTGAGATAAAGACCTATTTTGGACTTGAACAACAGTTCAGGCTCCAATACAAGGATCTCGACTTTGGAAATGAGTATTTTAATCTTGAGTCAATCAGTGACATTGAAGACAAGGCTACTGTAAAAGTGGTATTTGTTTCATGTGAAGAAACTAGCTCCAGCATTCCAGAGACATCACTACCTTGCAGCACCAGCACACCATTAACTTCACCCATGACATGCAACAGCTCTGTGATCCTAACCCTAACCTCTGTAAATGCCCTTCGTACTACATCCCCTGATGAAGACGGCTTGTCTTCTCAGCACTCATTTGACAGTGGAGACGCTGTCATTCTAGATCCAGCTCCAGAGACAAGAACCTCCTCCTGGCCACCAATCTTCTTTGTTCCCCGCTTTTCATATTTTGCTGAATTTCAGCTCCAAAGAGCAACTGCTGATTTCAGAGCAAATGGCACTCTTCTTACCCCTTCTCCTAAACTGCGAATGGATATCCTTGAAGGCATGGCTGAAGAAATATTCAAATGCACAGCATATCCCAGTGATTCCCAAATTGAAGAGGCTGCTACTGTCCTTGTGCATACCCATCCATGCTTGAAGGAGAGAGGAACTCGTGCTGGCCATGAGGGATGGAAGCAGTATCTAAAAACAAAGGTTGCCAATTTCCGCACAAAACTAAACAAGATTGGACACCCTGAGGTCAGTGTAAACTCTCTCAAGAACAAGCGCAAAGGACAAGAACAAGCAGCTGCAAATATCAAAAAGCCAAGAAAGGCAGAAGTTAACTTCCTCCCACCACTCCCTAGTGGTGAAACAAGAGACAGTCTTGAGAAAGAAAGGGTAGTGCTCCTGACCGAGGTGAAAAAGAGAAACAACGACGCTGTAGTCAAAAAGAAGATGCAGAAGACCTTCGCCTACAGACGCCAAGAGATTGTCCAGGATGCTCCTGTGGTGGCTGAACTTGTAAACAAGTGGCCTGCCTTGTTTACAGTGAGTGAAGTGAGTATTGTTAATAATGATATTTTGATATTAATATTGCTCTGCTGATGTAGAGCTTACTCACACTGTTTAGTGCAAGTATAATTGAAGAACATGACGTTTATTTAATTGTTTGTCTCAGATAAATGCAGAATTCATGCGAATCACAACTTTGCCACTCCAAGCCAAGTTCCTGGCAGAGCTTGACAGATACTCGCCTAACCTACTGAAGGTCTTCCACAATAGAGGAGGAGATGCTGGAAGGAAGATCCGGCTTCTCATGGCACCGACAGCTAGGGTAAGTGCATTGTGCATTACATCCTTACATTATTTAGCCATATGAGCATATTTTTGCCATCCAACACTGGTTTTAACAAGTTTTAAAAAATCCTTGAAAATATATAGGTTTGTGGTTAGCACTGCCACTAACCACCAATGAAGAGCAATCTGAAGTGCAGCTCATTTTAAAAGTTGTCCTTATTTTTACCACAACATGAAGGTTTCTTGAGATGATAGTTTTAAAAATAGATCAACACAATCAAGTAATATGTGTATGTCCTATTAAAGGGAAGCTCAATGTAGAAAGATTAGAGAGAAAGGTGTCCCAAGTATTTTCAGATTGAAAATATTTCTAATGCACACAAAATATTGATTTCACATTAACAATAAATCCCAATCATGTCAGTTTTCTTAAAACTATTTGGATGTTTAAAAGTATTCAGTATGTTCAATCTACATTAATAAATTGTTTGTCGTATCTAAACTCAATTGCTATCGTATGTGGGTGGTTATAGGATCCTTTGTAAAGGCTAAATTAATTTTTCACACATACCAAGCGGTTTATATATGATATGAATAAATGTAACAACATTCTGATATTAAAAACTACATTTGAGTTTAAAGCACATGTATTTTGATCAGACTTACATGTGTCAACCTTCTTCTCGCATGTTTTTTACATTAACAATAAATAATATACTTGTGCATACATTTTTTGTGCAAAGTCTTGAAATATTGAATATGTCTTGTTTTTATAGAGTGAGGACATTGAGCTCAAAAGAGACTCTGTCCTGAAAAGTCTGTGTGCCTACCTGAAGGAGGACAGCAACAGTCTCATCAAGGAGTACCTGGTAAGTAATTTGACTGTAACGTTTTTGTATTAAAGGTACATAACAATGTGTTAAGAGTATAATGGCTTAAATATAAGTTTGTTATTTGTATTACCCTAGAATGATCATTTTTGTTGTCTACATAGGAGCGGGTACGTGCCGCAATGATTCTACACTAGCACAGAATGGACAAACTTAATGGCCATACACGTTTTTATACATAGTAGGTGCCTGCTAGAAAAGCCTTAGTTATTGAGCTATAACATATAGTACTATAGATAAATAACCAAGTCCATCTTCAGCACACTTGATACTGAAAGGCTTGAGGCAGTGGTGGATGATGCCATCTTCAGTTACTAAATTACTGTCCTTGAAGGCCACCATACTTTCTGAACATTTTTCCAAAGGGAGGGTGGAGTAAGGGAGCTTTGCTATCTCCGATATTACGCACTGAACCTTTTAAAGAGTCTATGTCTACTTTTTCAAAATAGTCATCTTGTTTTCCACCTTTTTTTAGAATGTCAGGAGTGAGGAAGCCGAGAGTGCAATCCCACAGACTACCATGGGACTTTATGTGATCCGCAATGAGGGCGCTCAGGAAGAGGACGGGCCAGAGGATGTCGGTGTGATCATCGAAGGTGTGGAACTGCTATCCAATCTGCGAAGTATTTCGTTAGGATGGGCCATGCTTTTTGGGTTGATTTACACTCTCAACTTGAGCTATCCACCGGAACTCAAGTTCACTTTTGAGTTTTTACAGAAAGTGTTGATGAACTTGGATGGCAACAAGCTGTCACCAAAGGTCCAAAGCCTTAAAATCAAGATGCTTCAGTGAGCCCATCATTTCAGGGCTGGACAATCAAGCTGTGACAAGAATTTTTCTTGTTGGACAATATACGTTTGATGACTACATACTACTTAAGGCGGTTCAAGTAGGAAATATTGAACTCTGGGACAGTTATTTTTTGGCACATTCATTCGGTTTGAACTTTAATGGACCATTTTGGTGGAGAAAACTGTTCTTTGACATGTACATTTTTCGATGAGATTGCATAATCTTTTGTTGCAATAGATGAGAACGAGCGATGGAGATCCCTTTTTTTTTTTATCGCCATAAACATCTCATGGACTCGCCACTTAAAAAGCTACAATGCCAAGTGAGATTCCTCTGTGAAAGTCAGTCTGAAAATGTTTACAATGGACAATTGTGATGTTCTTAAAAGTTGCAAGGTGTTGAATTTTAACATTTCTTTTCACCACTTAAAATGCTACAATGCCAAGTAAGATTCCTCTGTGAAAGTTAGTCTGAAAATGTTTACAATGGACAATTGTGATGTTCTTAAAAGTTGCAAGGTGTTGAATTTTAACATTTCTGTGTTAATACCTAATAGAGTGGTGCAGTGAAGATGTATTTTTGTAGGCCGACCCTGAAGTAAGCTGCGCAAGGGTTCCCTCGACAAAAAAGCAATGGGATTTCTCTGTGGGTCTGTGGAAAACGAACCCGTTTGATAAATGCACATTTTGTTCAGCCGGATAATCTCCACGTCTACCTACTTTTATAATAATTACAATTATAATAATACAAATTAGAAAAGTAGGTAGACGTGGAGATTATCCGGCTGAACAAAATGTGCATTTATCAAACGGGTTCGTTTTCCACAGACCCACAGAGAAATCCCATTGCTTTTTTTGGTCGAGGGAACCCTTGCGCAGCTTACTTCAGGGTCGGCCTACAAAAATACATCATCACTGCACCACTCCATATTGAAAAATGTTGCACTTGAATTTGATTCCAACGCTTTCTGAAAGCGTCAGGAATGGAGCAGCTCAAGGTAGCTTAATGGGTTACAAAGGGGACTGCAGTTGCCTCCTGTTTATTCCAGACCATTATATTTTCTTAACTGTGAAAAAAGTACTCATGCTGTGAATACTAGTGCTGGGGGGAAACGATTATTTTGAAAACGATTAATCGGGCGATTATTTGATCGATTAGTCGACTAATCGAACGATTATTTTTCTGTTGTTCAATTCATAAAAAACGTAATGTAAAAAAAAAAATTGTTCACGATACTGTGTCTCAGGGGATCTTAATATTTAAGAACCTATTAATGTGTTATACCAGATTAACGGAAATAATCTCAGCTAACTGACGATACAAACCATGTTTACCAAAACAAAACACAAGTCTCATAAGAAGCATCTAAATGACCCCTGAGCGAAAAATGCTAACGGACATTGGCACAGATCTCAAGATAAAAGTACCCTTATTACTTATCGTAGCTGCACATACAAGATATCCGATTAAAGCTGAGACTCCACAGATTATGTAGGTACATAGTATCATCACTGAGTGATCCGGACTCGCGACAGGGGAAGCAAATAGTCATCACAACACGTACCTTCACAGAGCTTCTAGGGAGATCGTCTCACCGCCGTAGCTGTCAATCTGATCAAAATACGTGTTCAATGGCATTCAAATGAGAAAAAACGCGGCTGAATCGGTTAATCCATAGGTTTTTAACGTCTATGTATAAACAAATTATTGAATTTATAATCCATAATTCCATTTTAAATCGGAGAGCAAATGCTAGCTGCTAATGGTTGCCACCACAGCTAGCTGCTGCTTCCGGTCAAGCAGCAGTCTCAGTGAGATATAAATATCTTTGCGTTTTGGACTAACTTTAAAATATTCCCATGCTTTTGAAGACCTGGGGCGAGATGTTTTCGTTTGAGGGCTTCGTGCGCAATCCTGTGAGGAGGAGTTGGTAGCCGTTTCAGTCTCCATTGTGTTAGAAGTGCGATTGCGAACTGCTTGTTGCTTTGGGTGACCCACGTGTGTGTGGCGTCATACAGTCTATGGTGGCGACGCGTCGACGCGGAAATATGTCGTCGACGATATTTTGAAGTCGACCCGTTGACGACGTCGACGCGTCGCTACAGCACTAGTGAATACAAAGCTGACTGTTCAGTGTTTGCAATGTGGTTGTGAAAACATTGTGAAATATTTGTGGTTTAAAGTTTAGTGAACAGCACTAGGTTGAAGAAAATACCATCATAGTTTGAGCTCAAAGTAATGAATGTTTGGTCAATCTGGAAATGTGACAAATTGACAGATTTGATGATGAAAGGATGTGAGCAGATGTTGAAAAAGTTCCATTGTGAATTAAACCTTGGAAAACTATTCTTGTATGTGCATATATGATTTAGTTGCACAATGATGCATATGAAAAGCATTTAAAAACATCCCTTAACCTGTATGTGCAGTAAGTGAATCAACACATTAGGTTTATTTAAAACATCCCTTAACCTTTATGTGCAGTAAGTGAATCAACACATTAGGTTTATTTAAAACATCCCTTAACCTTTATGTGCAGTAAGTGAATCAACACATTAGGTTTATTTAAAACATCCCTTAACCTTTATGTGCAATAAGTGAATCAACACATTAGGTTTATTTAAAACATCCCTTAACCTTTATGTGCAATAAGTGAATCAACACATTAGGTTTATTTAAAACATCCCTTAACCTTTATGTGCAGTAAGTGAATCAACACATTAGGTTTATTTAAAACATCCCTTAACCTTTATGTGCAGTAAGTGAATCAACACATTAGGTTTATTTAAAACATCCCTTAACCTTTATGTGCAATAAGTGAATCAACACATTAGGTTTATTTAAAACATCCCTTAACCTTTATGTGCAATAAGTGAATCAACACATTAGGTTTATTTAAAACATCCCTTAACCTTTATGTGCAGTAAGTGAATCAACACATTAGGTTTATTTAAAACATCCCTTAACCTTTATGTGCAGTAAGTGAATCAACACATTAGGTTTATTTAAAACATCCCTTAACCTTTATGTGCAGTAAGTGAATCAATACATTAGGTTTATTTAAAACATCCCTTAACCTTTATGTGCAGTAAGTGAATCAACACATTAGGTTTATTTAAAACATCCCTTAACCTTTATGTGCAGTAAGTGAATCAACACATTAGGTTTATTTAAAACATCCCTTAACCTTTATGTGCAGTAAGTGAATCAACACATTAGGTTTATTTAAAACATCCCTTAACCTTTATGTGCAGTAAGTGAATCAACACATTAGGTTTATTTAAAACATCCCTTAACCTTTATGTGCAATAAGTGAATCAACACATTAGGTTTATTTAAAACATCCCTTAACCTTTATGTGCAGTAAGTGAATCAACACATTAGGTTTATTTAAAACATCCCTTAACCTTTATGTGCAATAAGTGAATCAACACATTAGGTTTATTTAAAACATCCCTTAACCTTTATGTGCAGTAAGTGAATCAATACATACATTTTATGTAAAAGTTGGCATTAATTCTATTAATCCGATCTAAAAGTTACTTAATTATTTCACACCAAGTCAACGTAATGGAAAAACTTAGCATTGAAGTGAGTATTTACATTAAACTTACATGATAAAATTGAATGGAAAATGTACATGTAATTAAAACACTTAAAGTCAACGCTTTTGGCTTAATTATTTTTTTGAGTGTATGGTAGTTATACATATAACTGGTGGTGGCTCAAACACATTCACAAGTATACATGTCTCACTAAGGTTCCCGATATTCAAAACTGCATTCCTGTCCTAATTCCGCGGGCCCCGCCCACAGGGAATAATGTCTCGTCTCACGCTGCAACCACATGTAACGGGCTTCATCTCCGGCACACAGGTATTTCATTCCCAGGCCTTGCTCAAACGTATCAGTGTAAAATGTATTTCCTGCAGTCCGCGTGGACTCGGGCCACCGTACACTCCGGTGTCAGTTACAAAACAAAGGAAGTAAAGAAAAAGATATATATATATATATATATATATATATATATATATATAGCCTGCGAAGTCAGGCGTGGCGGAAGGCCACCGTACACTTCGGTGTCAGTTACAAAACAAAGGAAAAAGAAATGAAGAGTAAGAAAAAAAAAAATATATATATATATATAGCCTGCGAAGTCAGGCGTGGCGGAAGGCCACCGTACACTTCGGTGTCAGTTACAAAACAAAGGAAAAAGAAATGAAGAGTAAGAAAAGGATATATATATATATATATATATATATATATAGCCTGTGAAGTCAGGCGTGGCGGAAGGCCACCGTACACTTCGGTGTCAGTTACAAAACAAAGGAAAAAGAAATGAAGAGTAAGAAAAGGATATATATATATATATATATAGCCTGTGAAGTCAGGCGTGGCGGAAGGCCACCGTACACTTCGGTGTCAGTTACAAAACAAAGGAAAGAGAAAGAAAGAGTAAAGATATATATATATATATATATATATATAGCCTGCGAAGTCAGGCGTGGCGGAAGGCCACCGTACACTTCGGTGTCGTAGCGGAAGGCTACCGTTACAAAACGAAACCGCTCGCTCCTCGGCGTAGTCAAGCCCTGCTGGCCAGGCATGCGACCCGCAGGTCGTTTTCAGGTAAGACCGGCACTGATTTCGGCAGTCAGAGTCTCAGCATGACCAGTAAGCTCCGGCAGTGATTCCGGCACAGTGTCGCTCATATACGTGTTAATCTATTATCTCTCCTTCCCAGATCACCAGTCACCCCACAAGGTAAGCAACTCAGTTCATCTCAGTATTCATACTTCACTGGTTTTGGGGATTTCATCGGAGCGGTGCTTTCCCTCCTGAATGATTATCCTGCAAACCGGGGCCTAATCACCAAACACCATTACATTCTCCTGTTGTATTATCATGGCAATCATTTCATTCATATGACGTGTAAACAATAAATATGTAATTCTTACATCACGTCTCTCCGGTTTGAAATGAAAGCTTTAGCGCAAGTTCAATAAGGAAGACCTAACTCGAGTCACTCACACGTCACTCTATGGCTCCCTTCCCCCCTCATTAAATACGAGGGCGTCACCCCTCAGCAGCCAATCGCTGCACATGCTAAATGCCTTAAATGCCTGCTCTTCCTCCCTGTCAGTTGTCATTGCAGATGATCACACGCAACCCGCCTCCACCCCTCTCGCCTCCTGTCTCCTTCAGGACAAAGCTAAACCTTCCTCCTTCAGACCGGTCTCACCTACTCATCACCACCACCAGTGTCTAGACCCCGGGGATTTCATCGGAGCGGTGCTTTCCCTCCTGAATGATTATCCTGCAAACCGGGGCCTAATCGCCAAACACCATTACATTCTCCTGTTGTATTATCATGGCAATCATTTCATTCATATGACGTGTAAACAATAAATATGTAATTCTTACATCACGTCTCTCCGGTTTGAACTTGTGTGTCTTGTAACTTTTTTATCCTGAGGTTCTTTTGCTAAAACCAGTTAATGTGGAGCCTCTATAGACGTGTTTAGTTTTTAGCATTGTTTATAAGTGTGGCATAGTTGAACCTAACCATTTTGCATGGACTGACATATTTCCAGAAAATGCACATACGCAGTGGCGTTTTTATATGTACTAAAGTGGTGGGGCACAAAACAAAAAGTGGACGCGTCACTGCAGCTCTCTCGTCTCCTCTTCACACACCACACTTTTCGCGGCACACGTACTTACAGCCAATCAGCTCTGAATGATGTGAGATGACGTATGGTGGGGATGGCAGCTCTATGCCCCTATGGTCATTATTGTTTTGCCACACACATTAAATAGGACAATCCTCTGAGCAGTGTAGTTTTTACAGTCACCATTGACTTAAACAGGGAGAGGGAGGGGCAGGATCGGGTTTTGTCCCACATGGCTCTAAACAGCTCAATAGGCACACACTGTAGACACTAACTAGAAGAACACAGACTAAAACAGCAATGAGACGAATCAGATGATTAAACATGATCTTAAAATATATTTTATATATTTTTTTATTTATTTTTTGCATTTTTTTGTAATCATTACTTTTAATACATTCTGCTGACACTAGGTGGGGCTGTGCCCACCTGCCCCTAATGACCAGTCGCCACTGCACATAGTAGGTGAATGTTATTAGTAAATGACTTGAATGCAGAGCTGATTCTTGTAAATATGTTATTGTGTAGCATTTTGAAAAAAGAATTGCGGCGCTGTTGGGTTCAGAATTCCAGAAAAGACAGACAACTTCTAAGTTGAACTATTTATTGTAAAGAGAGCAAAAGATATATATCACTTGGCCAAGGACTCATCACGTCTCCGGGAATCACAGGCAGCAAAGCTGTAATCTGTAACCACCAAATCCGTCAAGAGCCTCGAACCTCGTGCGACAATACATTTGATCACACAGGGCGTTGCCCGTACATTTATGATTGGTCAAGACTAGCTGAAGAGATACCGTGGTTTAGACTTGGTTCTCTTTGGTTGGTGCACAGACTCAGATAGAGTCTCTTGGCAACACGATCCTCCAATCAGCATTCGGCCGGCCTGTGGAAGTCCCTCCCTACTCTGGCACCATCATACTCATTTGTTTTCTCTAACGTTTCTTCAGATATAGCGGGAAACCATAATGTTGCTTCCTAGCTTTGCGGGGGAGCGCGGCTCTCATACAAAGTGAAGGCCGGTGCGATGTGCTGTTCTGACTACCTCTTTGTGTTCTCTCAGTCTCTGCACTCGACCTTGCTACCTTCAATATTGCAAGCTAAACACTTTCTCATGTAACTTTTCCCTTCGTTCCTGTCCACCCCATCAAAACTTGGGGGGGGGTGATTGGGTCCATTTATTCCTAAGTCACAGCACATACAATGAGCACAATAAGCAAATAATGTAATAATAAGAATCTTGTAATGTTATATAAAAATAGACTCCACAGCGCATATAAGATGAAGTCTACCGCTACAAGCCAAATTAATTGTAATAATATGATATTCAAATCTGTCAAAAACATCTCATTGCTGCTAAGAACGTGTCCAACAGACATTTTATTTAAGGGCAAGTTCTTAAAACAACAAGTCATTAACTAACCAATAAGTAATAAGTAACTTAAAGTACAAATGCAGTGATAAAGTCAAATGTATTTGATGTTCCTAACAATGAAGTAAAATAATCATGGTAAAGTAAAAAGCAAAGGCAATCAGGCATGTACATGTACATTGCTTTCGTTGTTTGTTCTACATTTCTGTAACAATTTGTTTAATTTCGGTGTAGGTAAGACCTTTGTATACACCACTGGTGGCATACTTAACCACGCTGCCATTATTGCAGGTCATTTTCACAGTGCCAGTGTAAGGCAGGTCAATGGTGGCTCGACCGATTGTAATGTCAGCTTTCACCTTCTTTCCTGCAGGAACATTTATGGTAAAGGATACCGTCTCCGTTCTCTCGTCAGTGTTTTCCAGACTGTAAGAGCTCTCTGTTCCCGCGGTAAAGCTGAATCCAGTTGTAACCTCCGCTACCTCTGGAATTCCTGCACTCACTTCTATACTGAAAGTTGCCTCCATACTGTTGGTCACAGTCCAAGAGGACGTCTTTGTAATCTTCTTGGATGATTCAATCTGGTTGACTTGGTCGGCTGTGGTGTTGTTCTCGTAGGTGATGGATTTGATTTCTTCTATAGTCACCTGCGGTACAACTTGGCTCATTGTTGGGTAGTTGACGTCCATCAAAACGGTGCTCTTGACAGCATTGAGGAATATGAAGCCCATGCAGTCAATGGCACCGCCACATCTTCCAGCAACCCCGAAGCAGATTCCAGAGCCAATATCGATGGGGTATTCTGTCTTCAATCCCCAGCTGGTCATTTTGGCGAAGAACTCTCCGGAACGATTTGTCTTGAATTTGATGGCCCCTAGACGAGAACCTTCTCCATTCCCCCACAGCGACAGAGAGGTGAAACACTCCCCAGGCTGAAATGTATACTCTTCACTAGAACCAGATCGTTCCCCCAAAAGATCATGACTTCCATCTGTGAGGTAGACTTGGACACCCTTCACCTGCGAGTCTCCTACCCACACATTCAGCTGCTTTAGCGTGGCTCCAGTTTTCTCTCCAGTCAAGGAAAATGATCGACCACCGTTGCCACCGACTTGATGCAAGGTTGTTGGATAAGCCATCTTGTAGGTTTCAGATAAGATCTGAAATGGAAATGTTCAGTTAAATACCACTGCTTTAAATATTTAAATAATGTGTTTAAAATGTCAAGAAAATTAGATTTTCAGCATGGAATTGCACGCAATTTCATTGTTACATCAGATATTGGAGAAACACTTTAAAGACGATTTTTGATCTTTTTATTTTTTTGAGTCAGGATAGTACTTGTATATTGAATATTTATCAATTTGTTGCAATTAAGCATTCCAATATGCCTTGGCCTTATAAGCTCTGCTCCTTCCAGTCTTCCTGCCTGTGATACCGGATGGCTCATGGCTTCACATCCCATGCACGAGGAAGGCGTGCTACTTATTTTGGAAACCCCCCATATAGGGTGAATACTGGGCTGGCCTAAACTAAAACTGTAGGCTGGAGTGGATAACGTAGCTTTTTAGAGTGTCAAATTAGTTGAGAAATTGTCTCACTAATGCGTGATTGAAAACATTTTCAGAATTGTTTAAACTGCAGCTTTTTCTAGCCTGCGGGAAAAGCCTTGTTGGTTCTGAATTTGGTTTGCGCAATGATCTATAGGCATTACGGTACACAGTGAATAAACAATGCAAATGGTCCAAAAATGACGGGAAGTTCACTTGATACTACTACCCAAACTTGTTGTCCATATACTTACTTAATTTAGCATAAACAACTAAATATATTGTTTTAGCAGCTCATACCCCTTTTCCACCAAAGCAGTTCCAGGGTTAGTTTGGAGCCTAATCTCAAACCTGTTCATTGCTTTTCCACCGCCAAAGAACCGGCTCTCGGCCGGGAAAACGGGTTCCATGGTGGCCCCAATTCTTTGCTGGTTTAAGACCAAGCACCGCTTCAGAGTCATGTTACAATGCGAAACACATATTGTAGTTAGTTATTTGAATGAGCAATGATAGAAACAAATGTGTAGAGTAGCTGTATTTGACAACTACTCATGATCTACCACATGCTTCTCTCCGTTCGACATAAAGCTAGTCCCCCCACCTTCTTCCTTACACTAGCTAGGAAGATGAGTCACACACAATTTAAAAAAGAGCAGCATTTTTTAAATAACTTTATTGAAAAATATTAAATATACAATTTATTCCAAAGGTAATGTTTTAATATTAGTATTTTAAACTTTGATTGGACGGCCGGCATTGCGATTGGTAAGCACTGCAATTGGGCAACATTTCAACTATTCCACTATTTCACTGCCAAAAATGGAAAAATGCAAGGCGGGTGCTGCTTTGGAAGAAGAGCATGCAAGCACATATTTGAATAAGTACAACATGGGTAAGAGGCACGAGAAGTTAAAAAAGCAGGTTCAGTTAAAACGGAATCTAGTTTTTTTCCATTGTTGTGGTGCTCAGTAATTGGGGCTAGCATTATGTGGAGAGCAGAGAAGTATACTGCTTACATTTCCAGGGGCTAGAGAGCCACTTCATTAAGTCATAGAAGGGTCGCTACTTGAACCAAGATAAACAGGCTCTAGCACTGAACTGGCTCTAGGTTCTTGTTGGTGGAAAAGGGGGAGCTAACTGTCCCTTGAAGTATGTAATTTGGGTATCTCAATTTACTGTAGAAACTGCAAAATGTGGCGCTGGCATTGCTATAATTCTGGCCAGTAGGGGACTAGCAATACATTGCCCAATCGACGCATTTGAACACCGTTTCTTCAGTTTGTTCTGAAGAAAAGCACAATCCTTTAATTCTATTTATTCTAATTCTATTCAATTTGTGGCTAAGCTGGCATTGCTGTTAAAGTATGTCGGCCGAAGAAATCGTAGCATTAAGTGGCAGAATAAGCCCAACCAAGGGGATCTTAATACATGATGCATCATTCCTAGGCTGGCCATTATTTAAGGGGTGACCCTTTGAACTGGCTAGCAGTGATCTAAACAATAACATAACGTGCTTTGTATTTATGTAAATTAAAGGATTTTGAGTAGTAAGTAGTTTCAACAAGTCTGTATATGAATGTTTATAATCAAAGACGATGCTCTAATATTTATGCTTCAGGCAGGCTCCACCCATAATACTGAGGGTTCTTGTCATTGGTTAATACATTTCACAGGCTTTGTTGTTTCTATCCTACAGTTGACGGTAACTCGCACAGTTTGAGTTGTGCTTTTTATAACCTACTAAAATACTTGGAAAGTAGTTGCTCACCTGACCCGTGCTTTCCCAAACTTGCCTTGCTGTATGAATGGTATGCATCTCCTACACTGTGATGTCCTTCTAACTTTGTATCCAGTGGTTTTAGACTGATTATGCTGGCTGTCTTAAGTACGCACGCAATTTCAATGTTACATCAGATATTGGAGAAACATTTTAATTGAAAAGCTGGTTTTGATCAGTCTACTGAGACACACCATACAGATCAGAGTGAACGGTAATACACATTTATTTGCTAGTTTGTGCATAATACAATAATGCAAATCATAATGATAATAATTTGTATTATAATGATTTATCCTCACCTTGTTTGAAGAGCTGGGAAATGTGGGAATGGTGATGATCCCTAGATGATGCTCAAACATTTATACTTTGATCAGAACACACCCATGATTTTGACGCTTCTTGCCATTGGTTAGTGGAAAAGAAAGGCTTTGTTCATTCGAGTAACAAGTGTGGGGCAATGCAGAATAAACATTCTTCATCATGTTGTTGCTTGCAAAGGGGTGGTCTTGGCTAGGATTGTTGGGATCCGTCCTAATTTTCTCAAGAGATGAATAGTTGGTTAACACGTTTTGCGCTTCCTGGCAAATGTCTAATGTATTAAAGGGATGTGTAGATTAAGTAACGTAGGTTATGATGGGTCCAGGTGCCTCTCTTTGTGAATATATTACATATTTTAGTGAGTTCCCCAAAAAAATGATTCTGAACTAGGAGCACATTTCGTCAGTCCCTTTAATCAGTTTGTCAAAGTGTCAGTAGCGGTGACGTGCGGTGAGGTAAATGGCAGGGGAGGCAGAGCCTGCGTCTCAAGATATTTACTATATTATTATATATAGCTAAAGATAAGCCAGAAAAAGATTAAGCGTATCCCAAAACCATGTCAAATGCAGTATGGCAAAAATGCATGCAACATACTTTGCAAGTGCAGCTGAAGTAGGTACCTACTACAACTACAAAAAGTAATATGCAATTTGAGACAGCGTTAGCAAAGAACTTGGATGTTCTTCTATACTCTGGCATCAGTCAGCCAACCAACCCATGGCAATCATTCATTATCATCAGCTGGGGCTGCTTTGGATCGAATCTGCTGGGGTCTCTATGGTGTTTTGTCTTTTATTATAAACCCACGTTCTGATATCCATACTTATTCTTGAGCTGTTTTTTGGTTAAGCAAAACTGCTACCGAATGCAATGGCGAAAGTTTAACTAATCATTTAGAAAGAAAACTATACCGTTGTTTGCCCTGAGGTTCAAATCTATAATAAGTGACTATGCAAATATTTCTCCTTTAAAAACGATAAACGTATTGCTATATAAACGTAATAATATAAACGTATTACTTGGTCTCAAAAGTAATTAGAGACGTTATTTGTTATATTACTATATTACTTTCCCCATTTGAACCACCCCCCCCCCCCCCCCCCCCCCCCTTAACCCTTTTCTTGCGTTTTTGGGTCAAAAGTGACCAAGTGACTTTGTTTTTTATCATAAATATTGTGTTTTTCATCCAATTGCCTCAAGACCTTAGATTATCCTCCACACTAGGCTTCTGCACATATACACTTGATGATCACCACTTGCATTGATTTGTTTAGTGATTTATTCAACAGTGAAACACCCGTGATGTTTTCGGTCAGAATTGACCGCCATAGGAAATGAATGGGTATGAGTGTATTCTGTTTACCAATCTCGTTACGTAAAGGTTTGAAATGTTCATCCTGCAGATGGAAAACACCTCCACACAGGTGTGAATGTTTTGATCAGTTCTGTGAAAGTCACACAACCAGTTTCATTGGAAGAACATTGAGAAAGAATTGTGGTGCAAGAAGTAAAAAAAGCAGGAATGTACAACACACACACACACACACACACACACACACACACACACACGGCAAGGCAAGGCAAGTTTATTTATATAGCACCTTTCAACACAAGGCAATTCAAACTGCTTTACAAAAAATGAAAGACATTAAGAAAATGGCATTTAAAATCAGTCATTAAAAAGAAAAGCTAATAAAATAAACATTAAAAGAAAAAGTACATGGATAAAAGTTACAGTGCAGTCTAAGATATGAATAGTTCAATTAAAAGCAGCGACAAAAAGAAAAGTCTTCAGCCTGGATTTGAAAGTAGTCAGAGTTGCAGCGGACCTGCAGGTTTCTGGGAGTTTGTTCCAGATATTTGGAGCATAATAACTGAACGCTGCATCTCCATGTTTAGTTCTGACTCTGGGGACAGAAAGCTGACCAGTCCCTGAAGACCTGAGAGATCTGGATGGTTCATCATTTAGCAGGAGGTCAGAAATGTATTTTGGGCCTAAACCATTCAGTGCTTTATAAACCAGCAGCAGTATTTAGAAATCTATTCTTTGACACACAGGAAGCCAGTGTAAAGACTTCAGAACAGGAGTGATCCACTTTCTTAGTGTTAGTGAGGACTCGAGCAGCGGCGTTCTGAATCAGCTGCAGCTTCCTCATAGATGTTTTAGTGAGACCTGTGAAGACACCATTGCAGTAGTCGAGTCTACTGAAGATAAAAGCATGGACAAGTTTTTCCAAATCCTGCTGTGACATTAGTCTTTTAATCCTAGATATATTCTTTAGGTGATAGTAGGCTGATTTAGTAACTGTTTTAATGTGACTGTTGAAACTCAGGTCAGAGTCCATGACTACACCTAGACTTCTGGCTTTATCTGTTGTTTTGAACATTGCAGACTGAAGCTCAGCGCTAACTTTTATAGTTCTGACTTGGCTCCAAAAACCATTACCTCAGTTTTATCTTTGTTTAATTGGAGAAAGTTCTGACACATCCAGTCATTGATTTGTTCAATGCACTTACTCAGTTACAAACTTTGCAGCCCAGTTTCCCAGCTTTGCAGTCTATCCACGGGTATGCCTCTTGTTTCCTCCGCCACATCACCTCCGTCCATACCTCTGGGAAAGGTGAGCTTGAGCTAGCCAGGGGAACGTTGCTAGCGCAGCTAACGTGCACGTTAGCTAGCATTATCCACGTCTTTAGGCAGCTCTTCTGATGATGTAGTACTCGCAGCTTCACTTGTAGCTTCGGTGCTGCTAGCCTCTTTCTTCTTGTGAATTATATTCTTTTTAGAAAATAAGTCAAGTAAAAAATGTTTTCCTTCCATTATAGAGCTTTTTCGTTAGTGTTCTTGAGGGAAAGAGCTGCCGCAAAATCGACGGGCGCGGCGAGCTGGCTCACCGTGGGTGTGTCAGTGACTATGGTCAGTGACCGCGGGGTCAGTATGAATCATACTTTTTTAAGGAAATCGTTTTTATTTTTTATTTTAATTACTGTGAAATGTATTATGTTTTTGTCATTATTACAACAAATACACACTTGCAACTGATAAGACTGGCAATGATTTTATATGTATTAGACTATTACAAAAAAGATCATGCTCCAAATAAGTGGGGGTACGGCGTACCCCCAAGTCCAACGCCCACTACACCACTGCCTCTAACCAATTCAGGCTCCAGTGGGGACCTTTCTCCCTGCGTGCCTCTCCACCTCTGTTTCCTACTTCTTACTTGCTACCCTTTTCCCTCACCCTATCCTAAGGGAGTGCATGTATGTAGACACGTTAGTCTAGCTGCTATAGGCTTGGACTGTTGGGGGTGGACCTTACTCCGTCTTTCTGGCTGTTTGTACCTGTTTACTCTCATGTTCCGATTAACCCAGTTTCCCCCAAATCTCTTTTCGAGTTAGTCGAGGCTAATCATGTTGCTGTGGTCGTGTGTCCTGGATCCTCTATCCTGAGTCCTGGATCCTCTATCCTGAGCACTGGATCTGAGTCCTGGACTTCGAGTCGTGGCTGAACCTGTCTCTGCGGTCCTGCCAGACTCTCACCATACTACTTCCCTGATGGCTCCCACAGGATTGTTGATATCCTCGTGGATTCATCTTCTTATTACAGACACATGCATTTCCTAACATTTGGACTACCTATGCTGTGAAATGTATTATCTTTTCAATTACACACGGCAACTATTGCACGTCTGTCCGTCCTGGGAGAGGGATCCCTCCTCTGTTGCTCTCCCTGAGGTTTCTCCCATGTTCCCTTTAAACTGTGGGTTTTCTCTGGAAGTTTTTCCTTGTACGGTGTGAGGGTCTAAGGACAGAGGGTCTGAGGACAGAGGGTCTGAGGACAGAGGGTCTGAGGACAGAGGGTCTGAGGACAGAGGGTCTGAGGACAGAGGGTCTAAGGACAGAGGGTCTAAGGACAGAGGGTGTCGTATTGTCATACTAATATTCTGTACAAACTGTGAAGACCACTGAGACAAATGTAACATTTGTGATATTGGGCTATATAAATAATCAATCAATCAATCAATGTGTATTTATATAGCCCAATATCACAAATGTTACATTTGTCTCAGTGGACTTTACAGTTTGTACAAAATATCAGTATGACAATACAACACCCTCTGTCCTTAGACCCTCACATCGTACAAGGAAAAACTTCCGAAGAAAACCCACAGTTTAAAGGGAAAAATGGGAGAAACCTCAGGGAGAGCAACAGAGGAGGGATCCCTCTCCCAGGACGGACAGACGTGCAATAGATGCCGTGTGTAAATTGAAAAGATAATACATTTGCAACATAGGTAGTCCAAATGTTTGGAAATGCATGTGTGTATAATAGGAAGATGAATCCACGAGGATATCCATCCAGGACCTATGATCCAGGACCACAGCCACGACTCAAGATCCAGGGCTCGCGATCCAGGACAGAGGAGCGCAGGATCATCCATGACTCCAGATCCCGGCGTATATAGACACCAAAAAGAAAGACATTTGGGGAAGCTGGGTTAATCGGAACATGAGAGTACACATGTATAGACAGAGAGAAGGAAGAAGTAAGATGTCCCCTGACAAACTAAGCCTATATCAGCAAAACTAGGGGCTGAATCTAATCAGCCCTAACAATAAGCTTTATCAAAAAGGAAGGTCTTAAGCGCACTCTTAAAAACGGATAGGGTGTCTGCCGCCCGAACACAAACTGGAAGCTGATTCCACAAATGTGGAGCTTGATAAGAAAAGGCTCTGGCTCCCATTGTACTTTTAGAGACTCTAGGAACAACCAACAACCCTGCATTCTTGGAACGCAATGCCCTAGTAGGACAGTAGGGTATAATGAGTTCTTTAAGGTAAGATGGCGCCTGCCCATTAAGGGCTTTGTAGGCGAGAAGAATAATTTTAAATTCTATCCTGTGTTCTATAGGGAGCCAGTGTAAGGCAGCCAGAACAGGAGTAATGTGGTCCCTTTTCCTAACTCTGGTTAGTACACGAGCTGCAGCATTTTGAATCAGCTGAAGCGACTTGACTGACTTCTTGGTACACCCTGATAATAAAGAGTTACAATAATCTAGCCTTGAAGTAACAAATGCATGGACTAGTTTCTCTGCATCGTTTTGAGGCAAGATATGCCTGATTTTTGCAATGTTACGTAGATGGAAGTAGGCGGTCCTTGAAATTGATTTTATGTGGGCGTTAAAGGATAAATCCTGATCAAATATAACACCAAGATTCCTTACAGTCTCACTGGAGGCCAAATTAATGCCATCCATAGTTAGTATATCCTTAGATAATTTGTTTCGTAGATTCTTCGGGCCAAGTACAATAACTTCAGTTTTGGTCGTGTTTAACATCAAAAAGTTTAAGGTCATCCACGTTTTTAAGTCCTTAAGGCAGTCTTGAATTTTATTTAGATGATTAATTTCATCAGGCTTGATTGATAAATATAGTTGAGTATCATCCGCATAACAATGAAAGTTTACAGAATGATTCCTTATAATATTGCCTAACGGAAGCATATATAATGTGAACAAAATAGGTCCGAGCACTGAGCCCTGTGGCACTCCATGGCTAACTTTGGTTTGCGTGGAAGATTCATCATTGACACGTACAAACTGAGAGCGTTCAGATAGATAGGACCTAAACCAGTCTAAAGCAGTTCCCTGTATGTCAACTAAGTGCTCTAGTCTTTGCAATAAGATATCATGGTCGATAGTATCAAATGCAGCACTGAAATCGAGCAAAACAAGAATAGAGACACGTCCCTTGTCAGAGGCTATTAGAATGTCATTTGTGACTTTAACCAGAGCTGTCTCTGTGCTATGATGTGTTCTAAAGCCAGACTGAAAATCTTCAAATAAATCATTGTTTTTTAAGTAATCACACAGCTGTTTTGTGACCGCTTTCTCAATAATTTTTGAGAGGAACGGAAGATTAGAAATAGGTCTATAGTTGGCTAAAACCTCGGGATCGAGGTTGTGCTTTTTAAGAAGCGGTTTTATCACTGCTACTTTGAATGATTGTGGAACATAGCCTGATAATAAAGACATATTCATAATATTTAATAAATAAGTGCTAATTAATGGAAAAACTTCCTTCAACAGCTTAGTTGGAATTGGGTCTAACATACACGTTGATGGTTTAGAAGAGAGAATCATTGAATGATTGATTGATTGACACACACACACACACACACACACACACACACACACAGGTGTGAGTGTTTGTATCAGTTCTGTGAAAGTCACACACCCTGACCCCAGGGTGGCAGTTTCATTGGAAGAACATTGAGAAATAATTGTGGTGAAGTAAAAAAAGCAGGAATGTACAACACACACGCACACAAACACACACACACACACACACACACACACACACACACACACGGGAACCTCTCCCTTTCTCACGCTGCATGATACAATGTATCATACCTTCTCACAGGTGCGAGCTCTGTGCCGAGAACATTCAAACATTGAATGATTGATTGATTGACACACACACACACACACACACACACACACACACACACACACACACAGGTGTGAGTGTTTGTATCAGTTCTGTGAAAGTCACACACCCTGACCCCAGGGTGGCAGTTTCATTGGAAGAACATTGAGAAATAATTGTGGGTGAAGTAAAAAAGCAGGAATGTACAACACACACGCACACAAAACACACACACACACACACACACACACACACACACACCACACACACACACGGGAACCTCTCCCTTTCTCACGCTGCATGATACAATGTATCATACCTTCTCACAGGTGCGAGCTCTGTGCCGAGAACATTCAAACATGAATGATTGATTGATTGACACACACACACACACACACACACACACACACACACACACAGGTGTGAGTGTTTGTATCAGTTCTGTGAAAGTCACACACCCTGACCCCAGGGTGAAAGTTTCATTGGAAGAACATTGAGAAATAATTGTGGTGAAGTAAAAAAAGCAGGAATGTACAACACACACGCACACAAACACACACACACACACACAAACACACACACACACACACACACACACATACACACACACACACACACAGGAACCTCTCCCTTTCTCACGCTACATGATACAATGTATCATACCTTCTCACAGGTGCGAGCTCTGTGCCGAGAAAGAACAACCTCTCACTTTCTCGCAGTAAATGCCCCTCCATTACTGTCTCTCATGTAGTTATATTTGTGCCTTGCTCACAATTGACTCATTGACACAATGAGTAGGCAATTTTCTGTCAGAGAGGCTCTGGACAAATGTTTTGAACCAGATGAAGAGGAGATTGAACCAGACATAGAGGACGATGTCTCAGAAATGGAAGACAACAGCGATCCAGACTATGAGCCTGACCAACAGTCAACAGACCAGGAAGAGGCCCCTGAGGGAGAGGCCCCGAGGGAGAGGCCCCTGATGGAGAGGCCCCTGAGGGAGAGGCCTCTGAGGGAGAGGCCCCTGAGGGAGAGGCCCCAGAGGAAGAGGCCCCTGATGGAGAGGCCCCTGAGGGAGAGGCCCCTGAGGGAGAGGCCCCTGAGGGAGAGGCCCCTGAGGGAGAGGAGCCCTGAATATTTAATGTTCTCTAAATGTTCATTGAGGAAAACAGTATCAGTGTCTTATTTTATATGTTTATATAAAATGCAACAAGCTGCAACAATGTCAGGCATATGGTTATAACTAAGGTCAACGTAATAGCTTTAATGAACAACGCCTTGGTCCAAAAGCTTTTTCAACCACCACCCTCGCAGAACAAAGTGTGTTAGAAAAGGGACTGTGTTCTACTGTAAGTTAACAACCCTGGCAGAATCCTTTCATTAACCAGTCAGTTGCATTTTACAGTTCGATGTGTGTGCCGCGAGCTCCACTCCATCAGCCTAAAACAATAACAATGGCCGAACGTCTCATTTTAATGACGTAGCAATGCGACAACTTTGTTCAGCAGTGACATACAAGAAAGTAACTCGCAGACTTGGGTCGTGTGTGTGAACGGCGGCAACGCGGTTCTTTCCTGGGACCAGAGTGCGGTCTGAATGGGTCCAACGGGAAAACCTGGGGTGCCTGTGTGAAAGGGGTATACTATACAGTCTATTAGGCCTATATTGGAGAAACCCGGTACAGTGATGGTCAAATTGAGGCATTCAAAAGGTACAACTTGTTTTTTTGTGTGGAGAGAAACTCTATATACTGTATCTGGATACAGAAACCTAACCTATAGTTCAGTCCAAACCCTTTTTTGACGTTTTCTCCTTTCTATGTTAAGAGAAAGGGGAGAAGGGGTGTTCACTTTCAATTCCCTCTCTCCCCTTCACACCTTCACATGAACTTGAAGTTCTCTGTCAGCAGACACACTCACACATACACACATCTCAGGTGGCTATACAGTGGCTTGCAAAGTGCTCTACCCCATGAAACTTATCAGATTTGTCTGGATTGCAAATGATACTTATATAAAGGGTTAGGGTTACCTAACCAGATAATAATAATAAGGTATCTAACCAGAGTATTCTACTTGCAGGTGAACTTATTCTTTAAAATAAACAAATAAAATCATTACAAACGGAGCTGTGCTTTTTTGTCCTTTTTGTGAAGTATGAACCTTTATTTTCGCATTAGAAGATTTATTTTTCTTATATTTTGTCTGGAACTTTACCCTGCCCTGCCATTGTGTTGAGTATGTTATTACCGCCCCCTGGTGGTGGCACTAGGGAACTGTAGTAGGTCAGTTGATGGGTGAGAGACAGACACCACCTCTATCCCCAATGTCTCATCATTGTTTTATTGGTGTTCGAAAAGCACAAAAAAGAAAAAATGTGTTGGTTTAGGGCCTACTTTCTCAAGGCTGTAATCTCAGAGGTAATAACCTAGAGATGTTTAAGATTGTCATTCCTTTGCTCATTCTAATCAGTAAATACAATTATGAAATAGTTTTGGCAAACGTTAGCCTAACTTGGTCAAGAGCTTACGGCTTAAGGACAATTTAATTGGCTTATGTCTAATGTCTGATAATGATTTACATACTCCAGCTAGTATAACAATAAAAAAAAATATGATTTCATAATTTAATCTCCCTATTTGTATGAACTTGTGAATGACAATCGTTTTTACAGCGATATGATTGGAACAGTAGCTGCTATGGAATCATGTTTTGAATTTTAAAAGGCATTGAACGCAACAACACCGAATTCATTGCATTGTAATATTTTGTTTAGAAAACCATGCATCTGAATTCATTGGTTGTGAAATTACCACTTTGAAATTACAAAATGTTTTTTTTCAATGTAAGTAAAATGTGGATCCAAAAATTCAAGCTTTATAAATTCATATATTCAGGTTGCTCAAATTCGATCACTGACATTCGGATCCAAAATATTCGGTATAAAAAAATTCCAACAGTGAAATTCAGATCCAAAGATTCAAGTAAAAAAAATTCAGATAGCAATATCCGGGACACCGAGGATAGGATAAGCAATCGAGGAGGAATGCAATTGAACCAACGTCCAACTGCAGACATAAACATGGTGGCGCAACCCGGGCATACCGGTTGGTAGAAATACTAAGCGCTATTGTTATATGTTATATAGCCTACACTGTTCACAGTTTCCACCATGGCACAGGTACAAGTAACAATAATGTTTTTATGTCATCGATTGGTTTATTTGTATTGAATAGTTTGCCTTACTTGAATTATTATCCATCTGGAGTCACATTTTAGCATGGTAGTCAGAATGCTAGCGTAGCATGCTAATGTTTTGGTTTATGAGTTCACCACACTGATGTAGACACATTAGGATGCTGCTAAGTGAATGGGAAAGTGTGTCCCAAACTTTTTACTGGAGCTGTATGTATTTAGGTTTACCACCACATTAAGACTTGTTTTATTCTGTGAATGCACGTCCAGCTCCTCCACTGCAGTATCAAAAAGGTTATTGCGTTTAGACAGTAACCTTTCCCTAGTAGAGATGGGCGAGTCATGATTCATCCGGATCATTAACCCGGATCCTAGTAATGAGCCGGTCGTGACGAGTCTCCCTCTCGA
>NW_022990492.1:0-52553 GCF_902827175.1 Gymnodraco acuticeps
AGTATGTAGTGTCTCTACTTTAAAGAGTCCTCTCCTGCTGATGTTCAGGTGTGTATCAGTAGTAGTGTCTCTACTTTAAAGAGTCCTCTCCTGCTGATGTTCAGGTGTATATCAGTATGTAGCATCTCTACTTTAAAGAGTCCTCTCCTGCTGATGTTCAGGTGTATATATCAGTATGTAGTGTCTCTACTTTAAAGAGTCCTCTCCTGCTGATGCTCAGGTGTATATCAGTATGTAGTGTCTACTTTAAAGAGTCCTCTCCTGCTGATGTTCAGGTGTATACCAGTATGTAGTGTCTCCACTTTAAAGAGTCCTCTCCTGCTGATGTTCAGGTGTATATCAGTATGTAGTGTCTCTACTTTAAAGAGTCCTCTTCTGCTGATGTTCAGGTGTATATCAGTATGTAGTGTCTCTACTTTAAAGAGTTCTCTCCTGCTGATGTTCAGGTGTATATCAGTATGTAGTGTCTCCACTTTTTAAAGAGTCCTCTCCTGCTGATGTTCAGGTGTATATCAGTATGTAGTGTCTCCACTTTAAAGAGTCCTCTCCTGCTGATGTTCAGGTGTATATCAGTATGTAGTGTCTCCACTTTAAAGAGTCCTCTCCTGCTGATGTTCAGGTGTATATCAGTATGTAGTGTCTCTACTTTAAAGAGTCCTCTCCTGCTGATGTTCAGGTGTATATCAGTATGTAGTGTCTCCACTTTAAAGAGTCCTCTCCTGCTGATGTTCAGGTGTATATCAGTATGTAGTGTCCTCTACTTTAAAGAGTCCTCTCCTGCTGATGTTCAGGTGTATATCAGTATGTAGTGTCTCTACTTTAAAGAGTCCTCTCCTGCTGATGTTCAGGTGTATATCAGTATGTAGTGTCTCTACTTTAAAGAGTCCTCTCCTGCTGATGTTCAGGTGTATATCAGTATGTAGTGTCTCTACTTTAAAGAGTCCTCTCCTGCTGATGTTCAGGTGTATATCAGTATGTAGTGTCTCTACTTTAAAGAGTCCTCTCCTGCTGATGTTCAGGTGTATTCAGTATGTAGTGTCTCTACTTTAAAGAGTCCTCTTCCTGCTGATGTTCAGGTGTATATCAGTATGTAGTGTTCTCTACTTTAAAGAGTCCTCTCCTGCTGATGTTCAGGGGTATATCAGTATGTAGTGTCTCTACTTTAAAGAGTCCTCTCCTGCTGATGTTCAGGTGTATATCAGTATGTAGTGTCTCTACTTTAAAGAGTCCTCTCCTGATGATGTTCAGGTGTATATCAGTATGTAGTGTCTCCAACTTTAAAGAGTCCTCTCCTGCTGATGTTCAGGTGTATATCAGTATGTAGTGTCTCTACTTTAAGAGTCCTCTCCTGCTGATGTTCAGGTGTATATCAGGATGTAGTGTCTCTACTTTAAAGAGTCCTCTCCTGCTGATGTTCAGGTGTATATCAGTATGTAGTGTCTCTACTTTAAAGAGTCCTCTCCTGCTGATGTTCAGGTGTATAATCAGTATGTAGTGTCTCTACTTTAAAGAGTCCTCTCCTGCTGATGTTCAGGTGTATATCCAGTATGTAGTGTCTCTACTTTAAAGAGTCCTCTCCTGCTGATGTTCAGGTGTATATCAGTATGTAGTGTCTCTACTTTAAAGAGTCCTCTCCTGCTGATGTTCAGGTGTTATATCAGTATGTAGTGTCTCTACTTTAAAGAGTCCTCTCCTGCTGATGTTCAGGTGTAGTATCAGTATGTAGTGTCTCTACTTTAAAGAGTCCTCTCCTGCTGATGTTCAGGTGTGTATACAGTATGTAGTGTCTCTACTTTAAAGAGTCCCTCTCCTGCTGATGTTCAGGTGTATATCAGTATGTAGTGTCTCTACTTTAAAGAGTCCTCTCCTGCTGATGTTCAGGTGTATATCAGTATGTAGTGTCTCTACTTTAAAGAGTCCTCTCCTGCTGATGTTCAGGTGTATATCAGTATGTAGTGCCTCTACTTTAAAGAGTCCTCTCCTGCTGATGTTCAGGTGTATATCAGTATGTAGTGTCTCTACTTTAAAGAGTCCTCTCCTGCTGATGTTCAGGTGTATATCAGTATGTAGTGTCTCTACTTTTAAGAGTCCTCTCCTGCTGATGTTCAGGTGTATTAAAGAGTCCTCTCCTGCTGATGTTCAGGTGTATATCAGTATGTAGTGTCTCTACTTTAAAGAGTTCTCTCCTGCTGATGTTCAGGTGTATATCAGTATGTAGTGTCTCTACTTTAAAGAGTCCTCTCCTGCTGATGTTCAGGTTGTATATCAGTATGTAGTGTCTCCACTTTAAAGAGTCCTCTCCTGCTGATGTTCAGGGTATATCAGTATGTAGTGTCTCTACTTTAAAGAGTCCTCTCCTGCTGATGTTCAGGTGTATATCAGTAGTGTAGTGTCTCTACTTTAAAGAGTCCTCTCCGCTGATGTTCAGGGTGTATATCAGTATGTAGTGTCTCTACTTAAAGAGTCCTCTCTGCTGATGTTCAGGTGTATATCAGTATGTAGTTGTCTCTACTTTAAAGAGTCCTCTCCTGCTGATGTTCCAGGTGTATATCAGTATGTAGTGTCCTCTACTTTAAAGAGTCCTCTCCTGCTGATGTTCAGGTGTATATCAGTAGTGTAGTGTCCTCTACTTTAAAGAGTCCTCTCCTGCTGATGTTCAGGTGGTATATTCAGTATGTAGTGTCTCTACTTTAAAGAGTCCTCTCCTGCTGATGTTCAGGTGTTATCAGTATGTAGTGCCTCTACTTTAAAGAGTCCTCTCCTGCTGATGTTCAGGTGTAATATCAGTATGTAGTGTCTCTACTTTAAAGAGTCCTCTCCTGCTGATGTTCAGGTGTATATCAGTAATGTAGTGTCTCTACTTTAAAGAGTCCTCTCCTGCTGATGTTCAGGTGTATATCAGTATGTAGTGTCCTCTACTTTAAAGAGTCCTCTCCTGCTGATGTTCAGGGTGTATATCAGTATGTAGTGTCTCTACTTTAAAAGAGTCCTCTCCTGCTGATGTTCAGGTGTATATCAGTATGTACTTGTCTCTACTTTAAAGAGTCCTCTCCTGCTGATGTTCAGGTGTATATCAGATGTAGTGTCTCTACTTTAAAGAGTCCTCTCCTGCTGATGTTCAGGTGTATATCCAGTATGTAGTGTCTCTACTTTAAAGAGTCCTCTCCTGCTGATGTTCAGGTGTATATCAGTATGTAGTGTCTCTACTTTAAAGAGTCCTTTCCTGCTGATGTTCAGGTGTATATCAGTATGTAGTGTTCCACTTTAAAGAGTCCTCTCCTGCTGATGTTCAGGTGTTATATCAGTATGTAGTAGTGTCCTCTACTTTAAAGAAGTCCTCTCCTGCTGATGTCAGGTGTATTCAGTATGGTGTCTCTACTTTAAAGAGTCCTCTCCTGCTGATGTTCAGGTGTATATCAGTATGTAGTGTCTCTACTTTAAAGAGTCCTCTCCTGCTGATGTTCAGGTGTATTATCAGTATGTAGTTGTCTCTACTTTAAAGAGTCCTCTCCTGCTGATGTTCAGGTGTATATCAGTATGTAGTGTCCTCTACTTTAAAGAGTCCCTCTCCTGCTGATGTTCAGGTGTATATCAGTATGTAGTGCTCTTACTTTAAAGAGTCCTCTCCTGCTGATGTTCAGGTTGATATCAGTATGTAGGTCTCTACTTTAAAGAGTCCTCTCCTGCTGATGTTCAGGTGTATATCAGTATGTAGTGTCTCTAACTTTAAAGAGTCCTCTCCTGCTGATGTTCAGGTTGTATATCAGTATGTAGTGTCTCTACTTTAAAGAGTTCTCTCCTGCTGATGTTCAGGTGTATATCAGTATGTAGTGTCTCTACTTTAAAGAGTCCCTCTCCTGCCTGATGTTCAGGTTGTATATCAGTATGTAGTGTCTCCACTTTAAAGAGTCCTCTCCTGCTGATGTTCAGGTGTATATCAGTATGTAGTGTCTCCACTTTAAAGAGTCCTCTCCTGCTGATGTTCAGGTGTATATCAGTATGTAGTGTCTCTACTTAAAGAGTCCTCTCCTGCTGATGTTCAGGTGTATATCAGTGTGTAGTGTCTCTAATTTAAAGAGTCCTCTCCTGCTGATGTTCAGGTGTATATCAGTATGTAGTGGTCTCTACTTTAAAGAGTCCCTCTTCTGCTGATGTTCAGGTGTATATCAGTATTGTAGTGTCTCTACTTTAAAGAGTCCTCTCCTGCTGAGGTTCAGGTGTCTATCCCAGTGGTGTGCTGTGGTCCTCTACTTTAAAGAGTCCTCTCCTGCTGATGTTCAGGTGTATATCAGTATGTAGTGTCTCTACTTTAAAGAGTCCTCTTCTGCTGATGTTCAGGTGTATATACAGTATGTAGTGTCTCTACTTTAAAGAGTCCTCTCCTGCTGATGTTCAGGTGTATATCAGTATGTAGTGTCTCTACTTTAAAGAGTCCTCTTCCTGCTGATGTTCAGGTGTATATCAGTATGTAGTGTCTCTACTTTAAAGAGTCCCTCTCCTGCTGATGTTCGAGTGTGCTTGTATCAGTATGTAGTGTCTCTACTTTCAAGAGTCCTCTCCTGCTGATGTTCAAGGTTGTATATCCAGTATGTAGTGTCTCTACTTTCAAAGAGTCCTCTCCTGCTGATGTTCAGTGATATCAGGTTTCATATGTAAGTTTGTCTTCTACTTTAAAGAGTTCCTCTCCTGCTGATGTTCATGTGTATATCAGTATGTACTGTCTTCTACTTTAAAGAGTCCTCTCTCCTGCTGAATGTTCAGGTGTATATCAGTATTTTGTAGTGTCTCTACTTTAAAGATGGTCCTTCTCTGCTGATGTTCAGGGTGATATATCAGTATGTAGTGTCTCTACTTTAAAGAGTTCCTCTTCCTGCTGATGTTCAGGTGTATATCAGTATGTAGTGTCTCTACCTTTAAAGAGTCCTTTCCTGCTGATGTTCAGTGTATATCAGTATGTAGTGTTCCACTATTTAACAGCGTCCTCTCCTGCTGATGTTCAGGTGTTATATCAGTATGTAGTGTCCTACTTTAAAGAGTCCTTTCCTGCTGATGTTCAGGTGTATATCAGTATGTAGTGTCTCTACTTTAAAGAGTCCTTCTCCTGCTGATGTTCAGGTGTATATCAGTATGTAGTGTCTCTACTTTAAAGAGTCCTCTCCTGCTGATGTTCAGGTGTATATCAGTATGTAGTGTCTCTACTTTAAAGCACCCTTAGCATATCACGTACAATGTGTTTGAGCATTACTAAAAGAGTAGTCGAAAATATCTTCTCCATTGAATCCATTAACAGTTTATTGTGTATAACCGCATGACAATAAATACAAGGCAATCTTGCAAAATAAACATACAGTCTTTTTTGATTCACAGATGTTACACAGTTGGGAAGTATGCACACATACTAAATTACTTTTTTTACAAAACGTATACATTTTCCTCTGACAGATCAGCGTAGAGCTCCCAGCCTGATCTGAAGCCAGCGGAGAGAATCGTCTCCGATGGCTGTCATATATAAAGACAAGTCGTCTGCATTAAAATAATTCCCTGTGGGTTAACGTGCGCACTTTATCCGTCTATCTGCTTCCTTTTGTTACCTGTTGCATTAGGGGCTTCTGAATAAACATGCCCGTGTTTTAAAAAGAATATAAGATGTCATTTTGTTCCTAGCAGCTGCAAGGGAACACTTCGGAGGTGCAGTCTCCTACATTATCTCTTCCTTTTAGTATAAACACAAATCACTTTCTCATGCACTCTTTTACCACCCGTAAGGAATCTGTTAAATGCATTGTCTGCACCAGAGAGTCTAATATGTATTGGTTCCTTCGACTGAGTTTAATTGCACTTTGCAAAAGAGTAGAAGGCAGCAAACCCCACAGCCCGATGCTAGTGGAGTTTATGAATGTATTGTTTGTTGCTCAACACCGGGCAGGTCATATTTGTTTTCATCACCCGGCTTAGCATCAATTCATGCATTACGGTCTTTAAAGGCTGAATTATCACCTTTTTAAGCACCGGCTGTCACCACACATACTTCATTGTACTCACAAGGCTTCTCTATTTATATTTGTTCATTTAACAACTAGAGGACAGAATAGGCTGTTTCTTTGGCACTTCAATCATCTCCCCTGAAATAGCGAGGAGTTTGTTGCTAGAGAAATGAAATCGAGCCAGGAAAGAAAATAGCTGAACTATTCTTGTACCAACAAAGGGATGTGCAGTCAGGAGTACACTGACTGTACTCGACTTTTTAACTCCCTGTTGCTCCCGATATAAATTAAATTTGGGCATCTAGTGTTCAACCTGACCCCACGCCTACACAACAATATTTCCGATAGGGAATAGAGATAACGTCTGTGTAGAGGAAACTTCTGTGTAGCAATGCAGTGGGAGTCACCGACTCAGGAAGGAGACGAGGTAGAGCAGGAGCTTTGATGTCAAAACACTGATTTTATTGGAGTTTCGGCCGGAGCATTCCCAATCACAATTCACAGCAGTCACGGTGTGTGAGACTGCACGGGTGGTTTGTCCACGTCAATCTGGAGCGCCTCTCTCTCGGTCAAGCCCATTTAACTGGTTTCACAGAGAGTAATCAACCATATTTTGATAAGATAGCTTTAGACAGTTGGGCACACTGAGTTACCTGCTTCCGCCACCTATGGCCTCGAATATGTCATACCCTCGAGTCCACAAACAACAAAGACGGAAGTGTCCCAATGCACCCACAACAAAGACCATCTGTGACCCAGGGTTGCCCGGTCACAGAATGGGAACAATAACATTATGGCCGAAGCAGCCTATGTCCTTAAAGGAGATAAACAGACGTCAGGGTTGGTCCTGTACGTCATATCTAGGAGTCTAGGACAATTATTTCCCTAACAGTCTGCATATAAGCCAGTCGAGCGATGGTACAAGCTGTCAATCAGAGATTAATCTTTTCATCGTGTATTCAGTATTTCATCATGGCACAAACTGAGAACTCGCACTTGCTATCGATTTGTTTACGCCCTCAAAGTTAGCAGTTGTTTTTCTGTGTTTGCCCAGCAAAGCCCTAACGCTGGAGTCAGGGTTTGCTGACACAGCAGCCGTACATCTGTGGAACACAATAGGAAATCAATCACAAACACAGCAAACAAATAACTTGGAGAGGAGAGAATAGACTGGATGTCTGTATAAGAGACTGAGGCCCTATATTCTGCTTTTTACCCCTTTCCCGGAGTGTGTTTTATTAGGTTTTAGTGCATGTAAATGGATGCAACGACATCTCTGTTTCCTCCAGAGGAGTTTTCTCCACCACTCCACTTAAGATGGCTTGATGTTTCATGCAAAAGGTGTTTTGTCAAATATCCACAAATATCACGATTCTGTGAGTTTAAATCTTTGCTGATGGTTTGTTGCTTAGCTTTCAATCCTTTAGGGCAGGGGTCCCAACGTTGCCATGCCAAGGACCCCCATATAGCATTATCCTCTGGCGGGGACCCCCCTGTTGCAATTTTTTTTTTTTTTAAATCAGTACATTATGATGGAAAATATGACAAATTCATCATACAGCTTAATACATTTTCTTAATATATATTTGTATTAATAATTAATAATCAGTTATTCTTCTAAAAAATGTTTGTAGCCTATTTATCTTTTGTTTGTCATTCATTACATTCATCGTGTGTTCTGTTATAAACATTCTTAACACAATATTAAACAGTAATATCAACAGTAAACATATTTTTAAAGTGATTTCTGTCTTTATAATATGATATACTTTTGAACAGTAATATTAACAATTAACATATATTTTTAGCATTTTTGAAAGCTACTTATGCCTTAATAATATTATATATAATATTCAACAGTAATATTAACAATACACATATTTATATTCATATATATAAACATCAATATTTGCTACATCCGTGCTCTCATCCAGCTGCAGAGCGAAATATTCACTAGCTCTCACTTGCTCCAAAAGCTGAGCAGATGCTCAGTTTCACTCTCAGTAGCGGCAGCTCGATGCTGATTGGCTTGAAGGGCGGTCGTGAGATTTAAAAACAATAAAATAAAATATTAATAAATAAAAAATATTAAAAGATTGGCATCAAAGGAGGACACATAGATAGATATGCAGTTATTAATAACATCTAAAAAAAAAAAAAAGATTCCCCTTTCCCTCAAACTTTGCGTGACCCCCCTGGCGGCCCCCCGGGGGGGTCGGGGCCCCCACTTTGAAAAACACTCCTTTAGGGGACAATGCATATTACATTTTCACTTTTCAATCACGCATCTGTAATTATAATTGTGGTGCGAACATTGTGTTTGCATTCAAAAAAGACAATCAGGGCACACAGCCGCTAAATCTCCTGGTCGACGGACAGATGCATTTAAACTTCTTTATTTCCTTCCAGAAACTCCTATCATGTCACACTGGTCTCTCTGCCAGATGCTGTCCCCCTATTTCTGCCTGCGTGCATATATTACATTTCAATGTCTTGAGTTTGTTAACTTGATAATTACTCTTTCCCAAGATGATATATTCATGGTCTTGGTTTCCTAAGCCGTACTATTTGTATTCTGGAGATGTGATATCTATTTCTGGCCCAGTTCCACACCATTGAATCAAGGTAGTACCAAGGCATCAGCAAGTTAATCTGGGGAATTATACATGCCAGGAGCCGGCAGACAAATGGAGAAAGACTAATCCTCTCAAATATTACATTTTGTATTTATGTTGAATCTATGTTTTCCCTTTTGAAAACGCCTGTGCCTATTCATGTTCAAAATGTGCCTTTCATATGTCGATCCCGGGGAAAAAAGGCAACAAAACGACATTTAGATGTTTTAATGATGTGTTTCACATTTGAAAGTGTATATGGATGCTGTTGGTTTTAGTTTAGGGACTATATGCGTGACTCCTGACAGGAGCATGGCAAAGTAATGATATATTCTTCTATTGTTTATGTCTCCAAGGGGCTAATTACTATGGTGGAAGTGTGAGGCTGTCAATCAAAGCCGGGATCTCACCGTCTTTACTCGTCTCAGGAAGGAGTCAACATGCAGATATTGTATAACTGAGATCTAACATATCATAGCGGTTTGCAGGTCAGTATTGAATATACACATCACAACTGTCAACTTTTCCTATGGATGTTTACCACATCAAAGCTGACTGGCGATAAATTATATATTTTCCTAGCAGCCAAATAGGGGTAATGAAGTCCTTTTATATTCATCTGAATACACACAGGTGAATACCAATTTATGATCACATCTCTTATAACCAGCACAAGCTGTCAGGAAAGACAGTGTATCATAATCTTGTTCCCTCTGGCATACGGTGGATCCAATCTCCCAAAATGTTTCGCTTGAGGGATGTGTTCTCTAAGGGCTTGGCATATCCCCCGCTGTCAACATTTGAGCTATCGCACTGACTGGCTCCAAACCCTCCATTTTAGCTGGATGTCTTCAAAATGTCACCCCCTGACATCCTTACAAAGAGAGCCATCTCCACCAATCAGCTGGCTCGGAGGTTGAAGATATACATGGCGTGCTTTTGGACAGCGAGCACAATTTAATATCGACAGCCTCCATAAGTTGCCCGGCGCTGATAGCCTTGCACATAAGCTCTATTGCCTCTGCCCCCTTTGGGAGAGCAGAGCATTTTTCTCTCCTGGCCGCAGAGTGAGAGCGGAGAGCAGCCGGCAGAGGCCAGATTGGCAATATTTATCTTGGTCTGAAGAGCGACTGAACACAAACATTCAGGGTCATTTTAACCTCTCGAGAGACTGCCGGGGAGGGGCGCGAGCATTGTATCAATATCAAAGTGAAATAAGGCATTTCATTATCATTCGCCGGGCTATCTTTTCAAGTGGAGGCTGCAATAAAAGAAAAACATCAGTGGGGATGAGAGAAAAGAAATTGTAATGTGCTGATTTATTCATAATACTAGGTTATGTTTTATTTAACTGGCCACACAATAGTGGGTTTCAGCAGGTTTATCTCCACATAGATGTTGGAACAAAGGCCTGCTGGGAAGTGTTTTGTTTACCAATCAATACAAAACTCAAAGCCTATTAACCTCCCTGAACTATTTAACACCAACTGGCCCCTATTACTGAGACCAGTCAATGATGGTTGTCACTTTAATGCGATTAGTACCATTTTCTATTAGGCCTATCAGAAGTCTCTACCTGTGACTCCAGAGGTCAGGAAGAGCAGCTTCATTGCACTTAACCAACGTTTGAACAGCTCATCCTCCAGGGTCAATGTCTCATTTAACAGAAATTGTCTTTTAATTTACAACATTTTGCTTTATTGCCCTTTTCCGTATTAAGCCGTGCTCAGTTTCCCATCCTGTTATTTTTTGTCATATTTTGGATTATTTTATGTTGAATTTAACATCATGAGAATTATATACAAAATAAACCGCAAATATATACATATATAGCAGAGAAAGACATATATGAATAGACTATCCAATGAATACACAATATAAAATATACATAATTAATTAGAATACTCGATAATAGACCATCTGCTATACAGAAACATATTGACATGCATAACACAAACTACATTTTGCCATGTAAAGACATCGTTTAAGTTGTGTTTTCTTTTTGATTACCTGAGGGCATCATATCAAGCTGATGAAATTGCCTTGTTTTGTGTCTTTTGAGAGAAACATCCGGTTATTTAGTTTATTAATAACTTCAAAATGGGAATGAAATTAATCTGTATAGTTGGTGTATACAGACTCTTTCGTAGTCAATTGATCCATATTAAAGTATTGATTAGTGTAGCGTTAAATATTTATACAACTCTTAATCCTTCAATGAGACTGGATGTGATGTCGGACCACGCCCTGGTTTTACACTGATAATAAACAGTGACATGTCACACTGTAGGGCTGTGAAGCGCTCCTTTATCCAGGAGAGGAGTGGTTGCTCAGAATAGCAGGCCTACCACTGTACATTTTTACACACACACACACACACACACACACACACACACACACACACACACACACACACACACACACACCCCCCATGTATACATCACTTCAGGGGATATTACATTGACTTACATGCATTTCCTGGAGACTTACCCTAATCTTAACCAACACATGCCTAACCCTTACCCTAATCCTAACCCTAACCAAGTCTTCACTCTAAAAGTAATGATTCCCCTCATGGGGACCTCCAATTTGTCCCCATAAGGGAGGCGAGTCCCCACAAGTGACTGTGTAAACAGATTTAGGGTCCCCACAAGTATAGTAATGCTAGACCACACACACACGTCAGAATCAGTTGGTGAAGTGATTGTATTCAACACTTTTGTAGCATGAGGCTGTAGAGTGGTGCAGGGAAGACGTATGTTTGCAGATTGACCCACAAATTAGCATCACAAGGACTCTCTAGACAAAAAGCAAAAGGATTTATGTATTGATTTCGAAAATAAGACACGTTTTTTTCATTCAGCTGGATAAACTTCACATATAAACACCACTTTTGATTTTGTAGCATGGATGGCAAATGTACAGAACAGCCGAAAGTACTTCATCAGGTTGCATGGCTGCACATTACACCTCTAAGCTCAAGGTGGAATTGAGTTTGAGAGGTTTTATGTCGGGGAACGAAACAGAAACGTGTCTTTAGCTTGTTTTCATCCACAGAAGCAAAAAGCTAACATTAGGCTATAAACAAACGATATCAAAGTTGCATGGCTGCACATCACCATCGTTAAGCTAAAGGCATTGTATTCTAAACATTTAGTAATCGTATTTTAGTCACTTGTTAGCAATCAATGTTTTTCTGACAGGTTTGGACATTCACATGTGGTGTATTTTTTGTCGTGAAAAAAATCTTGATAACTTGTTTTAACCATAGATCTTCTTTCTAACCAAAAGCTTGTTCAAGAATCCGTTGACTTTTTGGAACCAGAAGTGGCAAAATGCTTATTCTATGACATTTTTGTTTCTCGTTGTTGTGTTTCGCTCAACTGTAATGTACCGGTGTGATTGAGCGTGAACACAAAGGTATCAATGTCTTCCTCGGCTCGATCACCCGACTGAATAGGAGGTGGTTGAGTTCAGACGCCACCTCTGCTATTCTCCCGTAGACAGGAGGTCAATGCATCGAGTTGAAACGCAGCAGACAATTCAATTGGCTGGCAAGTCAACCAAAGAAGCTCATCCGCTTTTCCTCGGTATTATAATCATAGTTCTGTTTTAGCCAATGGGGAATGAGAAAAAAAAAGAAGTTGTCTAAATTGGATCTCAGGGAGATAAAAAGAGAGATTATCAATTGATACCTTTGCGTGCATGTTGCTTGTGGTGCTGCTGGCGCCATGACATGCCCTCTTTGTGATGAGGTGTTAAATATAGGAGAGCTACCGTCAGAAAGCAATCATTTATACATGAACCCAGATTCAATGCAAGCATATGCTCTAATTGCACGTAATTACCACTTCTGTAGGGCTTGAACCATTTAGATGCTGAATAAGTGTTTGACATTTCAAGTACATTTTAATTGATATAATTAACAGAAATAACTCCCTTTTGAATTTTTGCTGAATGTATTTCAGACAATTACATTTCTCAAAACATACGACTTACTTCTCATATCTTTTTTCTTTGAATCTGGAAGTTCTCTATTTGATCCACTTTTTCTCGTTACCACATTACAGATAATGGTAATTTTCTTTTCACCTTCCAGCCGTTTGAACACAATTAAATACTTTCTCCGTACCCATTCTTCTTCTCCTGCTCGGTTGAGCCCATGGGCCAAGATGTACGCTTGTCCCATTACTCTGAAAAACACATTAATATTCTGCCCACAAAGTGTTCTTTGTATGCTAATGAAAATGTACTATAATCCCTCCATGGGTGCGTTTCAATTCTCTTATTTTTCATTTCCTCGCTCCTCGGTATCACCGGAAGTTGATTTGTCTGCTCCATCTTGAGTAGCGTCCCAGTGGCCTTATTTGTGCTGGAGGATCGAGGAACTACCAGACCATCCTCCGGTGAAATCCTCAGACACTCGCCCCGCCCCCTTACTGTGTATTGCTCACTGATTGGACGACGCAGCGCATGCACTGATCTGGCTGCTGTCAGACGATCAGCTGTGCAGCGTCATCACAAACGGACGTCGCTTCACGTGACGCTCCGGAGGAAACGACGTCCCATTGCTCTTGAAACTAAGGCTGCTTCTCAGGTCGACTATTTTCATTTCCTCGCTCCTCGGTCCTCGGTCTCACCGGAAGTTGATTTGCCTGCGCCATCTTGAGTACCGTCCCATGGCTCTTATTTCTGCTGGAGGACCGAGGATCGAGGAGCGAGGAGCGATAATGGAGGAGCGATAACCGAGGAACCACCAGACCATCCTCCGATTAAATCCTCAGATACTGATCCCGCCCCCTTACTGTGTATCGCTCACTGATTGGACGATGCAGTTCTTGACATGAGAGCAGTTTCCCAGCGGAGTGAAGAAAACACATGAACCTCACGGGACTCACTCCTCAGTTTATACCGTGTTTTGTTTCAATTCCTGTTTCATTTAGTTACAAATATGAGATATATCTGAACAATTAAGTGGTCAAAAATCATTTTATTCATTTATTGGAAACATTTTCATGATCGCTTTTTTCGTTTTACATTTTCATTTATTGTCATTTCCATTCAGTCAGTCATTAAGTGATATTTAAAATATTAATTTGCTCCACGCAAACAAACAAAGTGTGCAATCCAATGAATGTTAATCTAACTGGGTTTTGATAGATAACATATCTGTTTTTGTTCTCTGAATAATTGTATTCCTATTGTGCACTCTAATCAATATTAATCAAACTATTGTTCGTTTAAATACATTTTAAGAATGGCGTTTATCTTTCTTGAGAATGAGTTCTTATTTGATTTTATTTATTTGGATCTACAACAGATGATACTAATGTTTATGTCAGTAAATGTGTACTAACAGAGGCGGGGGTGTTTGTGGAAATAACGGGTACCGAGCTGCTGCCAGACGAACAGCTGTGCAGCGTCATCACAAACGGACGTCGCTTCACGTGACGCTCCGGAGGAAAGGACGTCCCATTGCTCTTAAAACTCATTTCCCTGCTTCTCGTGGTTTCCTTGCGTCCCTCCATGCTTCCCTGGTGGGAGGGACTAAACGCAGGGAAACGACGCAAGTGAGGGAAGCAAGGATTTCATTTAATCGACCTGAGAAGCAGCCTAATTTCCCTGCTTCTCGTGGTTTCCTTGCGTCTCTCCATGCTTCCCTGGAGGGAGGGACTAGTCGCAGGGAAACGACGCAAGTGAGGGACGCAAGGAATCCATTTCACCGAAGTGAAACGCACCCCGTGTAGTCTGATTTCACCGGGCATGCACAGGCAGTAGTTAGTCAGAATGAAATGCCTCTTGTAGATTATATTCCCGGTGTTTTATATATCGACATTTTATTCATTGGGATAAACCCCTTGAGATGCACCATCTCGTTTTCAAGGGGGTCCCGACAATAGCAACAACTTACAGACATACATAAACAAAAATACAAAATGCAAAACATGACACACAAGACAAACCACATACAGTCTGTTAAGTGAAATTCAAGCAATGCACACAATCATTACAATTTGAGACAGTCGAGCAAATCAGTTTCATCAATATCAGTTTCATTAATAACAAGTACAGACCAGTTGAAAGTGAGATAGCAATGCATGTTTAAATATACCCAATGATGCAAGAGATCTAATAGCAGCAGGTAAAGTATTCCAGTCTGTTGGGGCTTTGAACATGAACGCTCTTCTGCCAATCAATTTTTTTGCAGAGGGGACAGAGAAATAAATCTGAACAGAATGTCTAACTTGATGAATTGGTGAGTGTTAGGGGTACAAGAACAGACCTGAAAGTTAACGTTAAATCCAGAATAATACAGCAGAACAAATAGCTGTTCTGCGGGGAAAGGTTGCAGGGCAGAGGCCAGTGAGCGCTCATGTCTGGAAATATCTCAACACTCCGGTTGTGTGACACACCAGATGCACTGCCACCCTTTCCGAGACATCCCATACGTTCCCGTTGTTGTGATTTCCTTCATCTCTTGTGCTCCGATCAGTTATGTGCCAGCAGGGCCGCCCCTGGCCAACTTGGGGCCCCAAGCGACATTGTGAGATGAGGCCCCCCCCCCCCCCCAACCGACAGGAGTGAAACACATTATTTTGGAAACAAAGTAGGCTACTTTGCAAATATAATTCCTGTTTATTATTAGTATCAACAGTTACTTTTGTATACAGTGAGGTAAATGTGCATGTACGTCTGCATTTCCTGCCAAATACTAGCCTCAAAAAGATTACAATATAATGAATGCAAATAAACTACTTCAACTAATAATAATAATAATAATCATAATCAATAATAATATAAATACTATATTATTTTATTATAATTTAGTTGTAATATAGTCAAGACAAAACATGCTTATGACATGCTCAAAAACTGATATTTCTTAAATCTGTATTCATAGTTCCCTCTGTCAGCAATGTATCAACAACTACTCACACATTTCTATCAGTATTTCTCTGTGTTGTGGTTGACATGATGATGACTGTTAGGAGTTAAGGGGAGAGGCTGAGCGTCACCATGACGATGACTGTTAGGAGTTAAGGGGAGAGGCTGAGCGTCACCATGATGATGACTGTTAGGAGTTAAGGGGAGAGGCTGAGCGTCACCATGATGATGACTGTTAGGAGTTAAGGGGAGAGGCTGAGCGTCACCATGATGATGACTGTTAGGAGTTAAGGGGAGAGGCTGAGCGTCACCATGATGATGACCGTTACGGCCAGTGGACCAGGGCGAGAGGGGTTCCTGTTGACGGAGCTCCGGGACCTACGAACTTCTGTTCCGGTTGGTGATCTGTTTCTTCGGTCGGACTCCGATGGCCGGCCTGATCGGCCGGCACCTGGGTGGAGGCACTGTGCGGAGATTCCACAGTGCCAGTGCGGTGAGAACATTGTGAAGTGTTTGTTCCGGTTTGGACGCATTGCCAAAGCGTGGAGGTGGCTGATTGCCTTTCCATGTTGCCGCACATCGCCAACCTTGGGGAGGGAGAGGATAATGTGACGGAGCGGATCACATGAGTGACTCACTCCGCCACTGACAGCCGACACACACACACGCACACACAACACACCAAACATTTCGGAGAAAAGACGGAGCTGCATCACTTCCGTGTTTTAAATTCCTAAAAATGAACCATGCAATTTCTTATTTATTTTTACTTTTGTTAATTATGGGGAATGACTGTTAAGAGGTAGTTAACCTGTGTATGTTTGGTGCAGATAGTTTCCTCATGTTGGAGGAAATTACATTTATGTTGACAATGTGGTTTGGAGTTGATTGTGTCACCTGTTGACGGTGAGCCTGTGGGAGGGGCCATGGGTTCAAAAGGGACGGTGTTGGTTCCTTGTGGGGGCGGACTGTGTTACTCAGGGAATGTTGCAGAGAAGGCAACAGCTGGGACGTGTTCGAGAGATCATTGCAGAGAAGGCAACAGCTGAACACGTTTACTCTCCGGGAATTAGGGACGGTCTGATTTGGACGTTTTTTTCGTTTTTCTAACTTGTGCTGGTTCGCTATTTTTTTGTTGTTGCTGAAAATAAAGTTTTGGAGCTTACCCAACCGACTAGGCCAGTGTTTTCGGACGGACAATTTGAACCCCGTCACAAGGGGAAAAAAACAAAACATGAAGAAACTATAGAGCAGGGGTGGGGAACCTTTTTCCTCTCAAGGGCCATTTCAATTTTATCAACATCCTCCGAGGGCCGTACAAATTATTGACCTCTGCTTAAAAAACTAAAATCACAGCCCATTAATTTCGCCTTTCTTTCATGCTGTGCAAAGAAAAAGCAACCTCTTAATCCAGATATCTTACCATGACTCGCGTAGGCATGACCACCAAAACAGAAAGATATGGACACAAGATGTGTGCAAATGTATTTAGTCTCATATCCATGTGGAAATGATTTAAGTGGTGGGGGACCTAACCTCCTCTAGGGGGGTCCGGAAGGTTTTTTTTTATAAATGTTGAAGTTAAAAGCATCAATCTGGTGCACTTTGAGAGCAACATTAAGAGATCTATGGATACATCTCTCAACAGGCCAGATGAGACAGAACTGGAAGCAGATTTATTTTTCTTTATGGATATTTTACAAATCACTCTCCTTTCAAACTGTATTATTTTTATTTTTTATTTTTACTGTCATATAGCATTTTATATAGTAGTTTACTTTATTCTCTTATTTTTTTATAACTATAATGATCATATAAAGATGTGCCTTTACCTCACCGGTTGGAGAAAAAGCTTCTTATATTCGTTAGCATAGCTAGCTAACCAGATGCTAATAACAACACAGTTATTGACTGTATGATCAGTATGACAGATCGCCACTGGGCTTTCAACTAAGACACAGACACGCAAAAAATGCAGCATGTGTACGGCTCCTTATGGGTTCTGCCATTTTTGAAGTGCTGGAGCGGCGTTCTGGTGCTCTCCGGCAGAACTACACCCCTGTCAGACGAGACATATACCACGTGATGACACGTTAGGCTCGTGTTGTGTTCAAGGACCCTGACCTTGGCCAGGAAAAACAGGCATTCGCTTGTTTAATTATTTTGCTGTCTAGATTTCTTACATTTTTTTCTTTTTTGCGTGTGTTTATAAATTACCTCGAGGGCCGTATAAATTGTCTCGCGGGCCGTATACAGCCCGGGGGCCGGAGGTTCCCCACCCCTGCTATAGAGCATCACTCGAAGGTGTGTTATTGTATGAGTCAAATGTACAACTTGCAAATGTTGTATAAGTCAAATTGCCAATTGCCATATTAATACATCAGCTGCAATTCACGACATGAAGAAGGCAGTCTCTGCAGAGCATATATTATAGGCTAATGGAGATGCAGTTATTTCCAGCATTCTTTATTTAACATTCATTGAAGTATGTTATGCCTTTGATCTGCTAATGTACAAGAGGAAGAGTGATACACTGTCTGTCTAGTTGGCTTACATAACAGTTAAAGTTTACAGCTTAAAAAACATGGAGCATTTGTTCCCCTCTTATTCATTTTTATGTCAATTTGCACATTTCATGGTGACGCTCAGCCTCTCCCCTTAACTCCTAACAGTCATCGTCATGGTGACGCTCAGCCTCTCCCCTTAACTCCTAACAGTCATCGTCATGGTGACGCTCAGCCTCTCCCCTTAACTCCTAACAGTCATCATCATGTCAACCACAACACAGAGAAATACTGATAGAAATGTGTGAGTAGTTGTTGACACATTGCTGACAGAGAGAACTCGAATACAGATTTAAAAAATATCAGTTTTTGAGCATGTCATAAGCTTGTTTTGTCTTGACTATATTACAACTATATTATAATAAAATAATATAGTATTTATATTATTGAATTGATTATGATTATTATTATTATTAGTAGAAGTAGTTTATTTGCATTCATTATATTGTAATCTTTTTGAGGCTAGTATTTGGCAGGAAATGCAGACGTACCTGTAAACGCATACTGAACGACATACATGCACATTTACCTCACTGTATAAAAAAGTAACTGTTGATAATAATAATAAACAGGAATTATATTTGCAAAGTAGTCTACTTTGTTTCCAAAAAAAATGTTTTCACTCCTGTCAGTTGGGGGGGGGGCTCATCTCACAATGTCGCTTGGGGCCCCAAGTTGGCCAGGGGCGGCCCTGCATGCAGGAGTCCATGTCTTATAGGAGAGGACGCACGAGATGGGCTGTGAGCAACACGTTATCATCTGTGTGTGTTGGGAAGAGGAAATGAGAAAAATAATTCGACAGGGGTCTATTGTTGTTGTCCTTCGCTCATTCTAATTGGCTGTGGGTTTTTCGTATAGTTTGAAATTAGCTTTCTCCTGAGAGTTTAGTACATCTTTTTGTCCTTTTTTCAAAGAAAGACAAAGTATTTCTTTGGCAGAAGGATGTAAGAATAAAATGGTTATTTGACGTTGACAAACATTTCCCGCATTTTTAGCTGCAAAAAGAATATGATTCTATAGAAAATGACGTGTAATTAGCTAAAGCTTTGTTGTTTATTGATATCAGACAATAATACTACAGATTATTCAATTATTAATTAAATATTTCGTTTTGTTATTGCATTCATTTGTATAGTACTGTATCATGTCTGTATCATCTTTTGTTTCATTTGTATTTTCTTTCGTTTTGCTCGAAAAATAAAAATAAACTAATAATACGTTGTCACATCAAGTCCGACGTTTTTCTTGCATCACAGCAGCTCCATTTTCAACATCAGTGCAAAACATGAGACAAGGAAACAGACATTTAACATCACATAGAAGCAAGTAAATAACTCTTATTACTCAGCATTAAAAACGTTCGTATAATACAGGAACAGGATTTTGGTTTTATGAATGAAATGAAAACCTCCAATGCATTCATCGTCTTTCATTGCTTTTCTGTATTTCTAAAGCACCTTTCTATACCTAGGTGCTTTCTCCAATAGCCAGGAAATAGCATAGAAGTGCTAAAGCGATGTACAGGTAGAGACAAACCTTTGGACAGAGGAAGGCAAGTCTTTATCATTTCCAATTACCACCTTTTTGCTGATGTTATCACAGCGACATTACGGCTTCAGTGTCTTTGGGATCGATTTTAAGATACTCTGTTGGCCCCGTAGGATCGGATGTTCCCCACTCTCAGGGAAGCAGGATTCAAGTAGCTCTATAGAAAAGCAATTAATGAGATTTTGGGTCAGGATTGATCGCTAGAAGAAGAACAGCATCAAAACCCTTAGACGTCAATAACTAAACTTTCTGATAGTGAATTGTAGATGAGCTTTGTGAACCCCTCTGTTAGGAAATTATCACTGGTCTCCAGCTTGAGCTTCAATCTCAGGATCCATGTGTTTGTGATCCTCTCCAGAATGGAAGTAGTCATCACATACAGAGCATCAACTAGTTCCTGAGCAGTGTCCTTCACATGCTGATATCCAAGAGAGGGAGTTACACAGTCACAAGATGGAGGAATAGAAAGCAGCATTCAATGTTTACTTCAGATTAGCTCCACGTCAGAAATGAGCATGCTTGATGTCTCTCTCCATAGAGGCTGAATCATCATGTTAATCACATAGCTATCATATGCCTCAAACAGTCCTGATGCTCTTCTAGGTAATCACACATCCTGTCATGTTCACAGCTACAGTTGGGATACCTTTGTTATCACGTTACTCTCATGTTGGAAGAGGACATTCTGTATTTTCACAACACCCTCACATCTTTGCTCCATGTCTACATTCAGTATTTGACATGTACATGCCTGATCTCCTTAAAATAACCCAGGTGCTCTTAGCTTCAGCATGGGACCGCTCATATTCACAACACTAGTCTGCTACACTAACGCGCTGTCCTGCAGTCACTTTTCAAGCATGTACGCTATCTTCAATTTGCTCTGGGATGTAGCTCAGTACTTCACAGCCCTGTTTCTCATGTAGCCTACAAGCTGCTGTGATGTCAGTGAATTAGTTCGCTGACAATAAGCCGAGCCACCGGTGAGAAAGCTGAGCAAACAGAGGAGCATAGGTAATGCATTTTTGATGCCCACAATGGCTACCGTTTCCTCGCTCAGGGAGTGACTCTACGAGGAGGAACCGAGCGCGACTCCAGGTCTGGCTTCTGAATAAGTCTCCCATTAAAATGGATGTAGGGATGGGGAAGCAGATTCTCCTGCGAGCTCCTAATCTCTCCTTTCAGCCGACGCTTATCCGCTATATCTCAGAGAGAAGTTCTCCAAAGGTGCCACAGTTTGAAGTCCTTGTTCCTTGCCCTTGACAGCTCATATCTTTCCCCCAAGAAGTAAAGCACTTGTGTGTGTGGCTGGGCGACATTGCTAAAAATCTCAATATAGGTCATTCAATATCTCTGTATATCACAAAGCCTATTTTATATACTCCTGCGTTAATATGTGCTTTCAATTATATCTCACCATTTATTTGAAATCACCGTATTAATAAGCACAGACCTACTTTTGCTTTTCATCTCTCTTCTCTCTTCAGACATGGTTTCCTGTGTGCTATTTTGAGGACATGTGATGATTCACTGGAAGCTGTATTTGCTCGGGTCATATTGTAAATTGAGTATTGCATGCGCAGACACACTGACTCATCGTGGGTTTATTTGTATTCAAAGCAAGAGAAGGGCTTCTATTAATGATCAATGTAAAAAATATACGTTTTCTTTATTTGTATGGTTTACTTTTGCTCCAGGGTTGTATCACTGAGCCGCATTGTCTTCACACTTTCACGCAACAGAAGCAAATCACTACAGTTGTATTTCACACCCACCTGCAGATGTTTCCACACGGGAATGCCACTTATTAAGCCTTCAGCTTTCATAGCGGCTCCACTCAGATCCTCTGACGCGGGTCCCTGTCATTCAGGTATTGAGCGGCCATTATTGAGGAAGGTAATTGGCAGGGAGCCTCATCTCTGGAGGTTTCCCCGGGCCTCAATGATCTTTCACGGGACTGTGCCATTAATCAGCGTAAGGATAAGAAGCAGGAGGGATGTGCCTTACCTTTCCTTCAGCTGACAGAAAAATCCTTACCTAATCAAACTGCTCACTCTAATCTACACTTAGCATCTTCCTGGACGTGGCAGCACACACAAAAGGAGCATGCCTCTGTCTAGCTGCCTTTTTTCACCATCTGGCAATAGGCAAAGCATCGCAGTCACAATGGGAAAACAGCATTTAGCGAATCTAGAATCAGCTTGGGGTTAATTGTATTGAGTTGGATTTTCCCAATGAGCATGATCGCAGCATAAAACAGCTTAGCAGTGTCAAAACACAGCTCAACAGTGATTATTCACTCCGAAATGGCTCCAGTTTTAGAAAAACACACACATTTCTTTCACCACATTGATGTTATAGGTACAAAATATCGTCCTTATTATTATAAAGTAAGAAAACTACCCATCCCAACTCCCAGCCAAAGTGCACTTAGCTTAGTTTAAATGTTTTTGTAACTATTTTGCAAGAATGCATCAATTTCTCACCTCCCATTTAGGAAATAACAGTGATTTGACTTTGGACGGAGTATCAGATAAACAATAGCCGCTTTCACACCAAATACTTTGCCGTTCCCAGCACTTAGTTCCCAGCACTTAGTTCCCAGCACTTAGTTCCCAGCACTTAGTTCCCCCATGGAACTAAAGAGCCGATCGCGTTCACACCGTAATAAGTTCCCTGAGGGAACATTACGCAAATAAAGCCGCTGACGTCACTTCTTCTTCTGCTTTGGGTTTGCTGGCAGGCCGCAAACCAATTCACGGCGTATACTGCCACCCGGAGTCCCCGGCCGGAAGTCCGCAGAGTTGGGGACTGGCTTCCGAGTAAATCGCCAGAAAGCCCGACACCTCCTCATCGCTCCAATGTTTTCTTTTGTGTTGCTATAAGTTAGTCTCTCTCCGTTGGTGCGCGGGGCTAATGCTAAGGCTAATAATGCTAATGCCAGCAAATACAATGGCGGCTTAGAAAAACTTTTCCGAGTTATACGGGGCGTGGTTTGGAATTCGCCCAGCTAATCAGAAATTGGAACTTTTTTCTCCCCAGGAAAGTACCACCTCTCTAGCAGGCACTAAAAAGGGGGTAAAAGTTCTCATGAACTAATGTGAACGCAAAATCCCAGGAACTATCGGAACTAAACGGGAAAGAACGGGGAAAAGTACTCCGGTGTGAAAGCGCCTAATGTAACTGACACTAAGTGCATTATTTTACCTGCAAAGTTGAAAACACTGAACAACACCCAAAAGAACAAAGCGGTGCCCTCTACATCTAATCCACTAAGTCACGCTGATTCTCTCCTCTGGGTAAGTGCTGCAGCACATTGTTTTGCAAGTCAATAAGGTAGTAATTGCGTGAGGTAAGTAGGTATCATCGCAGTAGAGGTCAGCGTAGGGAAGTCATTCTGTGGCTATTTGACTTTATGTTTTGCTCAGGGGAGACGAACGCTACAGAATGTAAAGTGGCCTCTTTTCCACAAACTGATGAGGGGGAGATTGCAGCAGATGCCTGACCCCTCGTTGTGAGGCTACTTCTAATTTGTTTGTCCCTTTTCAGCCCACAGGGCGCTTTGAGCAAGGGGAAATGATTCAAGAAACGTAGCCTGCATTCCTTCATCCACAATCTCCCAATTTGTTCCCTGAAATGGCCGTGCCGATGTTCACTCGAGCTTTAATCAGGCTGGCAATCTCACTGTGTGTCGCGCTTTTGGGCACGGATGGCTGTGAAGTACAAAGATGACGCTCAGGGCTTTGAGATGATCTTCTAAATGACCCACCAGATCAAAACGAAGGGCAGACATTTGTAATAAACATAGTTCAGTTGTATGAACTTCAAAATGCATGACTGATCAAAAGACTGGAGCAGATTGGATGAGTTTTGATCTGGAATAAATCCTTTTTCAGCGGCTTTGGACGGAGATAGATCAAACTGAGACCATTATTTCTCCAGAGTAATGCAGTATATAGTGTTTAACATATATATCGTGTATATTCCTGTGGATTTAGCTCAATATAGGCTCTGTCTCAGCATTCAGACCCGGTCTTTGACTTTTAAAAAGTGACCCTTATAGGCGACCCATGAGGGATGATAAGCAGGTTCACATTTTGCCTCGTGTCTTTTGATGAATACAGATGGGATATTTCTGACAACGATGATGGATATTCTGACAGGTCCCATTTCCGTTCCCTTTGCTGATGAATTTTCAAGTTGTGGGGGGGGGGTAAAAGAATCACGAGGCAGGATATCATTTTTATATTTGAGTGGGCATGTCGTTTCATGTTTATCCTTTTGGAATTAAAGTGAGATTTAGTCCAAGGTGACAGGCTGGTTCAGGGCAAAGAGAGCGGTGAAAAATAATATAGTGAATTAAACAGGAGATGCTTTTGACATTGCTAAAAATATAATGCTGCGTCATTCTTTACTTTAAACACAGCATGCAGTCTCCTTTTTAGTACTCACCTCACATCCCCACTACACTAAGTCTTATCAATCCTGAGCCATTGCTTTAAAACCTTTGTGTTTCCGAGCACAGCTTGTCGATGTCTTATTTAGGAAGGAAGCCATTACATCTGACCTTGAGACTCGCCTAATTACTGTTCCTGCATAACAATTGAGAAAACAGCGTCCATCAGTGTCCGGACTGGCAGCTTTGTATACACGGTGGACAAACACAATGTTGTCGCACAGACTCTGGAGAAGCACTGGACCAGAGCTCCTGAGGAAGTGGAGAGTTTCTGAATTCATAGTGCTTTTCTGGCCGTATTGGCAGCATGCCTCAGGGAAGGAAATGTTGTTCTCTCAATATCTCAACAATTATTTGATGTATTTTCATGAAATATGGTACAGACGTGCATGATATATATATTGTATCTGTATTATATCATACATATTATAGTTGCATATTGTTTTCATGACATTTACTTCTCCTCTCACTCATTTCCATGTATTTATTTACGCATTCAACCACTTTTTATTCACCAACATTGATTGTATTTCCTATTGTGACATTATGTAAGCAGCTAGGCGGTTATTCATGAAAAAACACCAACATAGGGAGCAGGAACTCAACGTGTTTCTGTACATAATCCCGCTTTTTACACGTCTACGTACAAAAAGACAACAGCTTGACTCTCGATATTAATTTGACATGAGTTTATTGATTTACCATATTGCGTCTGCTAGAAGAAATAGTCCTTACATCTTCATTTACAGTTACCTTTCCATTACATTCTATATGTTTTTGACCTGTAACCAACCTTCTCAAAAATATCTATCTTGTGCAGTATAACACATACAAACCATCAAGATAAGAATATTTTCAGATATAATGTCCAGTACTAGTACTCGCTCCGAAACCACAGCATATTAATTTCAGGTCGATACTGTACGATGTCCTTTTGATCAGTGTGAGATATCAGCAAAGCGTGTGGTCCGCTGAGTTTTGATTGATATTCATCTTGGTCTCAAACCAAACCCGTGATCACGCTTCATTTCTTATCACCTAGACTTTTTTTTTACCTGTCATTTCAATTGAACAATATGACTATATCAAGCCCTCCAAAAACCTAAATTGGCCTAACCAAAGTGAGAAAAGTCGATTTTTAAAAGTCACTTCCCCTTTATACTTTGCTGTTCTTCACTTAGGACTGAAAATCAATCCTTAATCAGCCCGATAGAAACATCGATCGCTCTAATGAAACAAGAGCTGCGACATACAGTGTTGGATTTTGGACATGCTAAATGTGAAGTGGATGTTCTTCTCCATCCCGACTTAATTTGCAGACTTTTTGAGTAAGTGCCTGAGTCCGAAGAGAGTCTCTCAACACCTGACGAGATGTGCTAATTAAGTGACTGGGAACGGGAGGTTTCTCTCCTGTAAGTTTTCTTATTTTCACATGGAGGCAGCTACAATGTTCAGTCACATCTTGCGGGGTAAGGTATGACAGATTGGATTAGAGAATCAGTCATTATAATAGCCATTGGGCAAAACTTCTATCTTCATTCTGTGAGGCTCAGCACCTGAACCAGATATACAGTGCGTCAGATTAATCATACCCGACCGGCTGCAGGAGCATAATCACTTTTCCTCCTTCTCTCTTTGTTTTTGTCTCTTTTTCTGACGTCTTATGGTAAAGCTGCGCTCCCTGGTTCATTTTGTAGACATATGTGCAGCGAAATGTGTTAAAAGAAGGTTGTTAAAATGTCCTACAATGCTGTTTGAATGCAGGAAGGGGTTTGAAGTGTGACTGGCAGAGAATGGACTCATTACTTTGCTTTTTCACTGGATGATCCACACTTCTTTATTCTACGCTGCTCAGGAATATCCATCAGAACCATCTGTTACTCTCTGGGTGTTTCTCAATGTCGAGGACGCTTGCTTGATAGCACATGTCTTCCGAGTCACTTGCTTCAGAAGCGAGGCAAGAATCCTTCCTGGCCTCGGAAAACGAAGAATTGTGGAACAGGCTAACAAGTGGAGCGCGATTTCCACCAAAGATTTGGAAATTGGTCCGTGCGCAAAGCATTGTGGGGATTTTAAGACCGCGGACTCTACACATGTGCAGCCTCGAAATTTCTCGCTACGAAGTACGCCGTCCTCGGTAGAATTCGAAGCATCCTGGACATTGGAACAGTCCTTCGGCGGCACTCGATGACGTAGTATGCTTGAAATAGTGGCTCTGGAGCATCCTTCCTCGACATTGAGAAACACCCACGGTGTCTAACATACACAGCAATTCTGGCCTTTTGAATAAACTCCCTCAGAGTTAAAATCAACTACATTTGAGTGTACATGTGAGACCATCGAATAAACTCAACGGCAGAGTTAAAGTTACTCTTTTCTTGGAGTTAATCTTTAACCCTTTTCAGGAGTTAAAACCTGAACACTTGTGGGAGTCACAAACTACTCCCAAGTGCAGTTAAATACAACTACCACTTTAGAGTTAATTTTAATATGAACTCTATAATAGTGTTAATAGTTAACACTTGAAAGGGTGTATATTCAACACTCATGGAGTTCAAATAAAAATGACTACAAACAACGTATCGATTCATACAAATGTGTTTCTTTTATTTGAAAACTCTTAAAATCCATTGTTGATGGACATTTTATAAAGTGCTGTTGCTTTTACAAACAGTGTAAACATGTTACAGCGAACATTCAATTTACATTCGAGTGTTGAAATCCTCAAGCTGCATAAACTCAGTGCATTAAGTGCAAACATTAGACAAACGGGTTAAGTGTACAAAACATTGCAGAACAGAACATATACAGACATGTATAAAGAACAAATGGAAAGGACAAATTCCATTAAACAATCAATACTGGGCAAATTAAATAATACAACTCTCTGACACAACATAAAAATGTGAATCACACCCATATGACATTTGGGAATCAAAAGGTTTGAAATGTCTTAATCCTTCTTTTTCAAGGACCAGTATCTTCCTGGGGATTTTTTCACTTAATTGAAAAGCATGAAAATGGTCATGGAAACACGTTTCATACTCGACCAAAACAAAAATAACTTTTCCATTGTGAAGAATGATACAGGTTATTTTGCTGAACACCGGCATGTTTTCATCGGTGTCAGATGCTTCATTCAGCCTCTAAGGTCCCTGGCCTCTCGTAGGACTTTGTCTTTAAAACCGCTGTTCCATCTTTCCAGGAACCTGGATGCAGTTTCGGCTCCGAACATCAATGAGAAATCTTGCAGAATCTAATAAAAAAGAAAGTAAGATTATTATTACAATCATTTAATGTAAACCAAGTATTTTTCAAGGAGGGAATTCAAAATGCAAAATGTGTTACGTACCAGTCCTTTAGTGTCCAAGAAACGAGGAAACATTTGAAGTATGTTGGCAGATTGCTGTTGGTCATGGATCATCTGTTGACGATAGTGGAAAGTTTCTCTCATCTTCTGGAAGACTAGGTCATGGTCAGTGGTGTGGTGAAGAAGAGACATGGCTTCCATACAGTCGTCTCCTGTTTGCAGGTCGTTTATGGAACCAAAACTTCTGGATGAGGTTGGACCTCCTTGTAGCTCCACTCTGTCATGGAATGTTGACGTGGGTTTGGATTGGCGTTGCAGTCTTGAGACGCCACTCGAGAAAGCCTTTGTTGCTCTGAATGTCATAGAAATGTTCCTAAAAAGAAAAGAGCGCTTCTGGTTAGAATGCAGACAATATCAGGTTTTTCATAGATCTAATGCAAATATGCTGCTGCTTGTACACAAAAGACCAAATAACCTAAATGTGAAAAAATGGCAACAATGCAAAACTCACATATCCTTTTGTTGAGTAAGGGTCCTTAAGAGATGGGAAAAGTGACACAATCCCAAGTGCATGGAACTCCTTCGTCGCTTTACTTACACCTCTCCTGCAAAAGAAAAATAATTGGTTTACAATAAGATTTTTCCCTTTATAAATGAATAATTCATGCCATTAAAGCCAAGGCTCTTACCCTTCCTTTTCACACATGTGAGCTACAATGATGTTCACCATTAATCGCCTGGTGGAATCTTTCAGACTCCCAGTATCGTCGTACTCTTTGATCACAGTCAACCCTGCCGGCTTAGAAGTTAGAACCTGCTCCACCATCTAAACCCAATTTATATGAAATAACAAAAAACAATTAACAAAATAGATCATGTGTAACCAACTACTGATCAAATCGATCATCAATAACAAAGCTTCTTCAATTCCATGACACACATTTGTTTAAACTTGCTTTTCATCTCAGGCAAAGTAAAGAGTAAAGTGTATTTAAGTACAATTACATTTCTTGCCCGGGTACTCTCCCTCATAGGTTGAATCCTTTCACATCCAGCATCACTTGTGTCACTGCTTAGGCTGCTTGAGGTTGAGACAGACAATGTATCTGTACAACTTGGAGAAAAGGGACCTTCACCATGTTGCTGCAGGTTGGTAAGATCTGGGGATCACAATTAACATCAATTATCCATATGGCCAATTATACCAAATCACATATGTGCCAGTTGCAATGTGCAAAAACTACAATTTACCGGAAGATCCCAACTTGCCCAATGAGCTACTTTTTATTTTATTAGAACAACTTTTTATTCATTATGAACATTTACTATAACCCTACCTACCACATGTTGTAAGTATCACACATTCGGTCAGGTTGGAGCAGTCAACAGATTCTGTCAGGTTGGAGCAGTCATCCATGTTTTTGGATGATTCTGCCAGTGGGAGGTCTGAAATGCACATGATACATAGATGTTACTGTGGAGAGGGAAAATACTAAATGATGTGATTGCTGTTGGTTATTGGCTAGTACAGAATATTAAAAATCAGTTTTTTACACATAGAAAATACAAATCTCTCATAGCATTTTTTTGCAACAAAACAAAACCCAGAAATATCACCTTACCATAATCAGTGTAGATGACAAAACAAATGTCTTGGACTGTTGCCACTTCAGGAAAGACATCCTCATCCACCTCTATGCCTTGCTCATCGGTGACTTTCAGCATTGTGTTTTCTGCTATGAGAAACTTCTGTTGCACTGAAGCATAACAATAGACACTTAATTAAATAAAGGACTTTTACTACCCCTTTAATGAATTCAACAACACAGACAACACTTACCTGCTCTGATGAAGTCTGAGAAGTGGACTTCGTCCAGTTTGACATATTTTTTTGACCCTCCACGTCTCACCTTCAGCAACATATTGGCCAACTAAGGAAAAAAGAGATAGCTCTTACTTTAGCAACATGTTGACTGTCCATCCATCCATCCATCTTCTCCCGCTTATCCGTGGTCGGGTCGCGGGGGTAGCAGTTCCAGCAGAGAGCCCCAAACTTTCTTTTCCCTGGCGACATCAACCAGCTCTGACTGGGGGGATCCCAAGGTGCTCCCAGGCCAGCGAAGAGATATAATCCCTCCACCTGGTCCTAGGTCTACCCCTTGGTCTCTTCCCAGCTGGAAGCTGACACAGTTGACTGTCACTAACAAAATGATCTTGGGTAGCCATGTGGTAATATTATTTCATAAGCATTTTAAGGTAGCCTATTCGCAAGCCTACATCATCAGGTTGGGCAATTAAGATCAGTTTTGGGGTAGTTATTTGAAAAAAGTAATGAGTTAGATGTTAACAGTTACTTTAAAAAAAGGTATCCCTTACTTTACTTCGTTATTTACTGCTGAAAGTAATTAGTTACACTACTAGTAACAGTAGTTTTGGATTACTCTGTAACATCACCTGAGATGCACCATAACGACCTCTGTTTTCTACTCTTTTATTTGAAAATCAACCGCGTTTTCTTTTCACCGTTGAAACGGGGAATCGTCGTCTCCACGGTGGAGGGAAATGTTGGTTCAACCAGCCTCTTTATTCCGCCATTTCTGCTCCCGTGTCCTGCATTAAGTCTGAGTGTAGCGCAGCGAAAAGGGACGTTTGCTTTATTTTTCTTTCCTCCCGTCATGCAGATAGTTAAAGTCGAAGACCATACAAGTAACGAGCTAATTTCGTGCTTTGTTGCGCCTTACACTTATAAAGACGCCATTTACTTTGTCGTGTTACTAGCTAGCTGTTACCTCAACACAAATGTCCGGGAAAGTACGTCACCTCGTCCACATTCCCTCAATGTAGCTCGCGGGACTCGTCCGGTACCGTCGTAGCCGTCGTAACTTTAATGCAAAGGAAAAGGCATTTTCGGTATTGAAAGAACAACAAACTAAACTTTAAGCTAACACAAAAGAAACAGATATGATACTATAAAGTTAATTTGCATTAGCCTAAATCATGTCCATGTTCAAACGGCATTCCATTCAGCAGCTAGTTAAACTTGCTAAGTTCGTTTTAGCGAAAATAAACACATTAACTTTACAATGACAGAAAATATAGTTTGAGATGTAAACTTACCTTCCTCGGGACGGAGTCAAAGTGAAGCCTCGTGGTCGCGGCAGCAGAGAAGTTGTGAATACACACCAGGGTAGTGTTGTGTCACGTTCCTGAACACCCGCCCAAGAGTATCCCTTAACTCAACGGTAGTCTAAATTCGAAATAAACTCCCAAAATCTAACCCTTTCACACTTTTTTGTCTAACTACCAATTATTTTACTCCAGAAATGTGCTGTGTAGAGGTGGAGTAGCTGGAACAGATTTGAGTTTGTTGCATTTAAAAGAAAATATCTGGATCGCTTCTTTTAAGACATTTCTTCGACGACTCTCTCCTCTCTGCTTCAGACGTGTTTGAAAAGCACACTGTCATGTTATAATGACAGTTTGTAGGAGAGGAGGGAAGTGAAGTAGAGCCTCATGACAACATCTCATCTCTTTTTATTATTTATTTTTGTTCAGATGGTGAGTTTAGTCCAGTGCTGGAATTGGGCCGGTACTCACCGGTACGCAGTACCGGCACTTCTGGTTCTGACCCATGGAGTACCGGCACTTCTTGCTCAGTACCGACATGCTGGCGGTACTCCGGTACTCATGCACCGTGCCAGTACTCAACACTCTCCCGCCATTCTTATTATACATCCATATATATATATACAGCCGCCCGGTACTCAGTAGATGCGTCATGAGGTGCCGAACGGACATTCTCATCGCTCTAACCGCTGGAGTTTCACAGCGGCTGTCAGCTGTTTACTCCTGTCATTCAAACAGAACGTGCTGGAGAGGGGGCGGGGCTTATCTTCTCCATGTAAATACTGTGGTGGAAACGACTATGTCAAAATTAACCTATTTGACCGTGATTTAATAGTAATACACGTTTCAAAATAATAATAATAATAATAATGCCGAAGTAACAACATACTGAAAACTGTTAGTAAAACCATGTTTTAATGCTTTACAATTTGCATACCTAGATGCACGTGTGTTGTGTTTATGCAGTGCTACTCTCACCCAGTGGGTGGCTATGTAGAGTGATAGAACAGAGCAGGCACGCCCCCGAGAGAAGGAAAGCAAGTCAAGTCACAAATTAGCATTTTTAAAATGTTAGCGTGGATTAATAAAAGTGCAAAAAGACAGCGGTTGTCGCCGGAAGAAACTTCAAATACAGAGAATGCTGTGCCTGTGTTGGAAATTGTGTCTGATGGGGAGCTTTCTTTGGTTGATCCTCCTGCTCCAAGTTCTAGTGCATTAGCATTAGCACTAGCTCCGCCGCTTCCTCCAGAGCCTCTAAAGTTAGCTGCTGCTGGCGCAACTGCCACCACCAACACCGGGCAAAGCGATGCACCTGACTGCTGGACAACGGACCAGGTGCAATATTTTTGCAAGACCAATGCATGGCTCCTTCTTAAAGATAAGAAGCTAGGATGTCGGATATGCAGAGATGTCAAATCTTTGGGAATACACACTGGACAAGGACTGAAACTGTCAACTGAATGGGGTGAGTGTGCAGTGTCTCATTTCGGTGTTGACAAGGGCAAACAACAAGCTAGCCTGAGAAAAAAAAATCAAAAGAACATAAAGAATCACAAGCCCATGTAAAAGCTGCTGACATCCTTACATCTGCTTCACGTGAAACTATTCAACATCAAGTGCAGTCTATGCATAAATCTGAATTAGACACCACTATCAGAGTTTTTCGAACAGCATATACAATTGGCAAACATAGCCGGCCATTCACTGACATGCCAATTGATTTGAATGTACAGAAACTGAATGGGCTGAACGTGGGCAGGGTTTTGCACTCCAATAAAACCTGTGGCAAAATCATCGACCACATAGCTCATGAGCTGAAGAAAAAAATGGCAAAAGACATTACAGAAAACCAAAGAAAACTCTGTGTTTTGGTCGATGAATCTACCACTATTAGTGGTAAAACGGTGCTTGTTGTGTGTCTACGCTCAGCATTAGCTGATGCTGAGCCCGAAACGTTTTTTGGGAGCTGATCGAGTTGGATGGAACAACGGCTGATGACATCAACAAAGGCTTAATGGAGTGTCTTGGAAGAGATTTTAACAAGGACTTTTTAGGTCAGTGTTTCGTTTCTTTTGCATGTGATGGGGCTTCAGTCATGCTAGGGAAGAGAACAGGCGTTGCTACCGAGTTGTGTAGTAAATTCCCAAGCCTGTTTGTGTGGCACTGCTCCAATCATCGTCTAGAGCTGGCAGTTGGGGATGTGGTCAAGGAGGTCTCAGGGCTCAATCATTTCCAGATCTTTTTTGACAAACTCTATTCCTTGTTCCATGCCTCCCCCAAAAATCAGAGGCAGTTAGCGCAGTGTGCGCAAGCAGTCGGACAGCGTCTCCTGGTGATAGGGCGTGTTTTGTCCATCCGCTGGGTGGCTTCAAGTGAAAGGAGCGTCAGAGCAGTCTGGGAAAACTACCGAGTGCTTCATGATCACTTCACAATGCTGCAAACGACACGAGCAGGGATTCCAGAGACAGAGCAAAGTACAAGGGCCTGGATGATGTGCTCACATCTGCAACGTTTGTCAGCAATCTGGGACTGATGTACGATGCGCTCACAGAGCTCAGCGACCTCTCTCGGCAACTCCAAAAAAGAGAGATGACACTGCCTACAGCAGATAGGCTCTTAACTCGAGAAATACGAGTTTTTGAATCCATGGTCACCATGCCTGGCCCACACATGACTACAGTTCATACAGCTCTAGCTGAGAAGTCCTTCAAGGGTGTTGCCCTGCGTGAGAATGGCAGGCTTGTACAGATTCATGCAGGTCAGTTTTTTCCGCAGTATGGTAGAGAATCTGAGACACAGAATGACTTCCACAACCTCCTCTCATGTCAGCACAAGAGAAATCCCATTACATGGCCGGGAGGCCCGGGACAATCAGCTAATCCAGGACATGAAAGTTATCCATCCTGGAAGTTGGCCTGAAGAGGAGTTAGACATACAGTATGGGGACGTAGAGGTGCTACGTTTGTGCGAAGTGCTGAAAGTGGACAGAAGAGAGACTGTTCAGGGCTTTCGCGAATACAAGGAAACCAGGGCATCCCGTACACCTGCTGCCATGGAGCCTCTACTGAAAGCAGTCCGAACCATCGCTGTCTCCACTAGTGAGTGTGAGCGGGCATTCAGCTGCATGAACGATATCCTTACTGCAAAAAGGAATGCTCTCTCTGTCAGCCGACTGTCCAGCCTGGTTTTCATTAAATGTAATGGACCATCACGACAGTTCAATCCGGAACAGTATGTGAGGTCCTGGCTGGCAAAGGGAAGGAGAAGTGCTGATTAAAGAGCCTGTCCAGCTCCAGCCCCTGATACTGATGTCCCCAAGGCCTTCTGGAGCCTTTTCTAACAATGTGAAGTATATTGCAAAGCAGCTCACCCAGTGAGAAGACTTTTGGCATAATGTGCCGATTTGTACAGATCCTGGAGATAGAAGGACTTCAGACCAACCAGGGAGTTATCTGATCAGCTTGGTGTTCAATGTAACTCTTTACCATGGCTCAGACTTTGTTACTTGCAGTTACAGTTTCTCATTTTAGATTGTGCAAATTTTGCATTTGTTTTTACATGTTCTTTGTTCATGCTCTTTATCATTTTTCTGAGTTGGAAAGTTAGATTGCATCATAGTTTACTTTATACATATTTGTATTCTTCAGTGGTGAAGTATATTGCAAAGCAGCTCAGCCATGTGAGAAGACTTTTGGCACTTTTTCGTTTTTCGTTTTCTGAGTTGGAAAGTTAGATTGCATTCAAAATGTACAGAAATACTTAATTTTGTTAAAGCTTTTTATAAAAAATGCTTCTGACCAGAGCTTTGTTTCCTTGTCATTAATGTTGAACACCACCAGAGGGGCTCTCACCTGAAAGGTCTCTGCTTCATGTGTCTTCAGCAGAAGATCTAGACTTTGATTGCTATATTTTCAGTTAATATTGACCTTACAGAGCTTTAGCCATATCCGCTGCCTATCATAAAAAATGTTAAGTACAGTGAACCTTTCTAAAATATACAGTAGTAAAGAGACAAACCCACCAGCATTATAGTAGCCAAATTCTTGTTTGTGGGCTGTATATATAAAATTGACTTGAAAAAGTTGCTGATTTTAGAGTACTGGCACCTTTTTCATTCCAATTCAAGCACTGGTTTAGTCAGTGAATTGTTCTGATGCACACTCTCAGGGAGTGCTGTGGGTTTTTGTGCTGTAGGTACTCGACAGTATTAAACACTCATTCACACCAACGCAACTCCGGTTCAAGCTCCGTTCTAGAGCTTTTCAGGTTCAGAACCGGTTCTTTGGTTTAGCGGAGGCTCTTTTCACACCGCGCAAAACTGGCCCCGGTAATGGTACAATCTCAACCTGTCGTTCAATGGACAGCTTCCCCCCCCCCCCCCCCCCCCCCCCCCATCTAATATACTCGCATTTTAGACTCTGTTACTAACTGTATATCTGTAGACTTGGTATGTCTTAAATGTCCGGTTAGGTTGTATTAGAACGAAATCTAAAATGAAAATTGTAAATAAGCAATCTGTATGTAAAAAACCACCTGTATGTAAATTGTAAATAAGCCATCTGTATGTCAAATATGTCTTATATGTCTTAAATGACATGATGAATTGGAAATGGGGGACCCTGATGTAAACAAGACAAAAGTCTTTCTCTGGTCTGCATCCCCTTAACAATTGTATGTTTTGAGCTGTACTGTACTGTACCCAATATACAAGCTGTTAATAAACTTTTCAATCAATCAATCAATCCCAGAGTCCGACTGGTGCTGCGTCATTGCGTCATCGTTTGCGTCATGACGTAACCGTTTGCGTGCCTGCTTCAAAAAGCCAAACCGCGCGGAAACCCCTCACAGCTGACACCGACAACAACAACAACAATGGCCGATTGTGCTCCAGCTTCCTCTGCACCTCTTCAGAAGACCAGATTCCCAGCAGGTAGCTGGTCTCTTCAGTGGACCACTGCTGCTTGTTACGTTTCTCCATCGTTGTGTACAAGCTGGATAAAACGCGGGCTTCTTGTTGTTGTTCAGGAGTTGATCCCGCCCCTGCCCCTTACATTACATCAAGTTGTCTCTGTTTTATTATTTATTTATATATTTATTTGACAGGGACAGTGCACATTGATTGACATTTCTGTAAATGCGCCAGAGTTAGCCAACAGGGTATTTTTCGTCTGTAGTCCCTGGTTTTCACATCACTACATGGCATTGAAGCCTCTGGATGCGAGTTCTATGATGTAGTGGCAGACACTTTTGTACACATGTTGTTCTCCTGGCACTGGCCTTCGATGGTCTTCTCTCTCCTCAAAGCTCCATCCTCAGTGCTGATAATAATGCACATAATACAACCAAGGCTTTTGCAGCCACTACAGCCTAAAGCAATTATCCTATCTCTTTTTCCTCAAATCACTCCACGTCATGTCACACTAGACTAGGTTTATGTATTTGCAGAGAAGACGGTGGGAGGATATCGGTTTATATCAATACACTGAGGCATTTGTTCTTTCATTATTAGGTGTTAGAATGAGTCTTATCAAAGATGCAAGCTGATCTGATTGAAAGATAAATTGCACAACGTTTGCTTTCAAAGTTAAGCTGATTCAGAGAAATGCCTAATAACACGGACATAAAGACTTCTCTTTAAGTTGCTTTCCATTGTTTAATAAGAAGTTAGATGATTCATTTCCATCCTGTTTGTGACATATACATGAAGCTTTTGTTGTGTCCAAAAACTCCCATCCCTGGAGAGTTGTTCAGCGTCTGTGATTTAGAAATGAGAAAAACACCATGGATTTATCGGTTCTCATAATTACCTTGGAAATAAATACGCTTTAGCTCAGATTCTTGCAAACAGCTGTCAAGTAATGCATTTGAACATTCACAGGTATCAGTATTCAGATCAAAGGGGAATAATACTAATACTTTGGTGTTGATATGTTTTTAAAGACATCTACCCTATTTGTCCACTTGTAAGTCAAACAGAAATCCACCCGATGTATTTATCTCCCTCCTCTTCTTCGATAAGTTACAATGACAGAAATAAGACCTCTTCATCATTAATTCAGCAGACATTTACATATTTTTGCAAATCATGCAGCATGGCGTTGCATCTCCCAACAGATTGGTGAGCATTAACAGTAATTGAAAAAACGAAGTTAATTAAACAACTTGGTAGTCTAAGACCCCATTTACACGGGAACGCAAACAAATTCGATATCAAAAAAGTCTTCCGTTCACACGGATACGGCTCAATAAACGTGTCCCTTCACACGAGACCGCTCGACCCGCTGGAGACGCTGTAGTACATACGCCGGGCCTGTAAGTGGCGCTGTACAACAAAATACACCAAAAGCAACGAAGAAGACCCCCGAGCATGGTTGCCTGGTTGCCCTTCTGTTTATTCTCCGCGGTGGATTTAGCAACATGTAGTTCATGTAGTTCTCCATGTCCACTTGTTGCTGGTGGTTGTGGTAGAGGAGCTGTAGATTTTGCACTAACATCTGTAGCATGGTCAGTAGCTACTGACAGTAGCTACTGACCATGCTACAGCAGTGAGCGGGAGAGGCGGGGCTATGGCTTCATCGTTATCAGGAAAATTATCGTATAGGTCAGGGATCGGCAACAGGCGGACCGCGGTCTGGATCCGGACCCAGACGCCGACCTGTACGGACCCGGACCTATAATCAATACATTAATAGGGGATTTCAATTTTGACGGGGCGATTCTATTTCAACCGCCGCCGGCAGGGGGCGAAAGAGACGAGTGAGCGATACAGGGAGAGAAACACAGAAGAAGAGACGAGAGCGCGGCAGAGAGAAGCGGAGAGGAGAGTGAACAGGCGAGTTAGCGGCAGACAGGGAGAGACACATAATGACACATGGCGCTCTCCAAGAAGAGGAACGTGGACAGTGAGAACAGAGCTTTTAACCCCGAGTGGACTCATTCATGTTCATCCTGCCCACTGGGAGCACAGAGCCAGTGTGTCTCATTTGTTCAGAGACCGTGGCGCTCATTCAAAGTGCCAAAACGCCACTGAGACAAAACACAAAGTGTTTGACCAAACATTCGCTCTCAAGTCAGAACTGAGGTCACAACAAATAAGTATCGTTCCAGGGCAGGCTAACCGAGGCTAACCAATGAGCACATGCATGTGTATGAGAATGGCCCTGACACCATTTCAGCCCAGATTTAAACTGGCAGGACAATAAGCTCCAGCTCAATTCTCTCAGTGAACCAAAACAAGTGAGGGACTGCAATATAAGAGGGAAAGAAAGAGAATTGTTATGATGTGTAAAGACTGATATTGTTCTATAGTCGTCTGAAACTGTTCAGTCATGATGTGAAACGGTTAACAAAGAGAAAGGGAAACTCAAGCTGCTGCTACACTTTATTTTATTTATCTGAAATTAAGCACTTTTAAGATGCACACATTTTCAAAAGCTATTTTATTTATTTTCTCTATTTTATTTTTAAATGCAGCCCGAGAGGAACATTACACATATCCACAGTCTTTACTGTATATCTGTAGTTCAATGTTAATTGACAATAAATATTGTTGTTTAGGAATTGTACTTTCTTTATTTGATTAGCAGTCAGCTGTTGATTACATGCAGACGTTGATAAAGCTACTTCAATATATATCACACTAATTCATAAAGCAACTTAGACATGTTGATGTTCCGGACCTTTGCATGGGGATATTTCCTCTAACGTTGAATTTTAGTTGAATACCCCTGGTATAGGGCGTACACACGGACCCCAGAGCGTTCCGTTTTGCAGATCTATCCACCTTGGGACCCGTTATCGTTTGCGGGGTCCGTTTCCGCGGTTCCGTTACGGCCTCGTGTGAACGGGCTATACGAAATAGAAAAGTAGCGGATACAACCCGTTTCGTTCTCGTGTAAACAGCGCCTAAGATGCACTAAAGCCTAATGACATGCATACGTCATCTACCCCTTATTTCTATGTTGACCAACACACCTGTTGCTTTGTACTGTCCTACTTTGATGCTAATGGTGCTAATAGATGCCCCTGAGCATTAAGTCGTCTTTATTTTCTTGTATTTTTTGCTACTTTAGAGTCATTGTGTGGTCACATGGATCTGCAGAAAACTAGAAGCCTTACAGGTAATTACAGGCAGCGTTCCTTTTTGCTCCTCATTTGAGATTTCAAAGCTCCAGGAGCAGCAGCAGCTGGATCCCGGGTGCTAATCTTGGCACACCAAAGTCAAAGAGATGGCTTTCAAAGGGTCGCTAGGTCTCTCTCTGCCATCATCATTACCGCCGCTACAGATGGTCTCAGTTTTGCATGGCTACTGCGAGGCAGGGGGTGTCGAGTGAGCACTGAAAGGGAGACGGTTTGGTTTGTGGTTTGATGTGAAGGCGAGACAAAATGTTGGAAATGAAATGTTTCACACGCCTTCGTATGTTTCTCTCATCTTGCATCACAGTTTGTAGTCCATTCTGTATTGATTGTGAACACCTTATTTAGAGCTCAATAACAAGCACAATCACATTATAAAGCACACTTTATAGCCGTTGACGTCCAGTCATTATCCCAGAGGGGTTTCGAGCTCCTGATTGGCCACAAAGCGTGGAAAAGCTTATTTTCTTTGATTATTGAATGTAGGAAGTCTATAAAACCTGGACCGCAGCACCTCATTGCTCCACGCTCAGCAGGAGCAATGAGGTTGCTATGGTGAGTGTGATTGAGAGTCCATTAGTGAACTGTTTGTATTGGTCACACAACAAGGCGCTGTGATCCAAGAGGAAGGACTGATATTTGACTTTTCTTCCCCATGGAGGGATCAGCGGTGTGATGACAAATTACACTCTTGAAAGACATTGTAATTACTACTTGATAGAAAAGTTAATAGCCTCCGATTCAATAATTTCCTCAAGCCAGTTATCAAATGATGGAAATTGGGACTTTTCTGCAATCAGCAATTCAGCAATCTTTCCTGCGAAGCTGTAAACAACTTTCCTCCCATCTATGGAGCACCTGAAGCTAAATCTAAAGGTTGAATGATTTTAAATGTCACAGAGGGGCAATCAGCAGGTCTCAAACCCACCATTACCACAGAACTGTCAGAGCATTTCTGCAACGTGCTTTCTTTTCTCTCACACATGTAGATACACCGTATTTGACAACTAAAAAGCTCTGTGATTAGAAATATCACCTGTGTCACAACCTTGCCATTTAAATTGTGAGTGTTTGTAAGGAACAAAGATGGACTTTTTAAACTGTGTTTGTTCCTAGCATGATCAGAATACAGATGTTTCGATGCAGTAGCACGTTGGAGGCATTGGTACGCAACACTACCTTACAATCTGCTCTGATTCTCAGGGGATTTCTAATTAACGTCCTACAAACACATCAGGATTTAAAGATTTCAGGAGCTCCAACAAGCCGTTTAGGACAGAGAGTGAATACACAAACTATACAGAGATGCTGTATGAGAAACCAATGTGAGTTTGGAACATTGAACAATGTAAATCTATTCTAGTAGACCTCAACAATGGAATTATGATCAGTAGAAATGGCCATGACATGGGACCTTTAACTCCACTCTTACTTTTAGGCCTGCTGCTTAAGGAAGTAACCTACAATACAATGTTGACTGATTTAATGCGAGGCTAAAGAAAGTATAGGCTTGTCAATATACTGAGAATAAGTGGTAGACATTAAGGGTCAGGCCGTATTAAAGGAGCTGATATTTGGGCTAATCCCCTTAATTTTCAATCTGCAGGAGGCAAGCAAGACTTCGGCCCTTGTCTTTAGGAGTTGAGGACTCACAACGCACTGCTACCTTTACATTAATATATTTACTGTACATCACCGTTGTCACACACACACAGAGACGGCTATTAATCAATCAATTAACATACTTTTTAAATCACAGGTGGCCTCGACAGTTGTATACGAATAAAGGAATTAAGCTCTTGGTGCAATCCTTGTTGGCCCAAACAGTCCAGAAGAAGAAGTCTTATATCTTGTTATTGTTCATTTGTAAATTCAACATGTATATTTTCTTGTTTATTTCTTGTCTTTTAATTTGTATTGTACAATGCCTTGTCTTTTTATGACAAACATTTCCCAAATTGGGATCAATAAAGTTCTATCTTATCTTGTCTTATATAAACTTGTCATCAGATATATCAAGCTAACTTGTCCATTCAATTATCCAGTGATCTTGCCCATGTTCTTATGCTTATATCTCATGTTTTCTCTTTATATATTCCACTCGTTGTAATGGGACGGGAAACTTATGAAAGGACTTTGGCCTTCGGCATTCATCATTGACAGTAACCCTATCAAAAACCCCATGTTGAAGTGTTGCAAGTTGGACCTACTTAAACATCTGGCCCAGAGCTGAGCAGACAAAGGAAATAGACACGTCTAAAAATAGGGGGGCCTCCAGGTTAGGAGGTTTCATATCACAATGGATCCATGCTCCTCTCATTCAGCCTGGGATGTAGAGGGGCGAAGGATCATTTTACTGAAAGACATTCACCACGCTGGGATCAATGCAGTCCGAGGGATTCTGTTTCCAGCGTTTTCAGAATGATTCTCATGGTTCCTCGAGCTGCAGAAAGCAGTTATCGCATTAATATCAGATCAGAAATACGGGTCCAATGGTTTAGTCCGTATGGAATCTATTAACTCACTGCTTGCTGTGGATGGATGCTTTACTCGGTTTCCTCAAGGGGAATGTTTCCAATTGTTACTCTCAGATATATAGAGTGTATTTTTCCTCGGTGATGATTGAAGGTGCAAACTGTCTCTCTTGCTGTTTGGTTCATTTTTCAATCCATCCTTTTGTCCACCCATTCTTTATACTCTTTGTTGAATTGTTACTGCATGGTTTTTCCTAAAATCAGTCTTTCTTCTCACTGATACTTGTTCATATCAGCAGGGAACGCTCCTAACAAACTCAACGCTGTGACTATTGTCTCTCAGGATCTTCCTAGCATTACAAATGTTATACAACATTCACATTTGCAAGAGTCATGACTCTCAATCCACTAGACGATGAAGAGGCAGAACACATTTGCTTTGCATCTCATGGATATATCTTGTGGGAGTATTTGCATGACAACTATCATTTGCGTGCATTTATTTAACGGAGCTTGCACGATGTGATTACTTACCCAACCTGACGTTGTGTGGACAAATAGTAATGCAGTGCCAAGCTGATCTGCAGGTGCCTCCAGACAACAGCGGTGACAAACTGATGGCAATTTCTGGCTGCACAACCTTTCAACCACCCACCTCACACTCCAATCCCTTCCCTCCTTATGCGCTTGTGATTAATGTGCCTTCCTCTCCACATGCTGCCCTTAAGACAACAGCAGCAGCTTACCGCTTCCCTTCGCCCGCCACAGGTCCCCAAAATGACACCGTCAAATAGGATTAGAGCTCTGCATTCGAGGTCGAGGTTGCGTGCGTGCGAGGGCTCGGATGAAACATCTATGAACTAGTTTGTTTTTTGGCCAATTTATGTCAGAAGAGAAGAAAGGTGCAGCAGCTCGGGTGGGCTGATGCCTTGGCAGTCGAGTCGTTGCGGGAAAAAAACAAGACTGGAGGGGGTGAGATAGGGATTTGAAGGGGTGATTCATTGCAATCTGCCACAATGGTATATGTGCCCAACGCTGATATCTCAGCCTGGGTCTGTCCTTAATGAAGCCTGCTGGCATTAAGCCTTATTACTCAGCGGTCACATGACAAAAGACATCATGTTCCACAGTGAGACTTCATCTTATATTCAAACAGATGTCCTTTTTGAGCAATCTTTGAACAGAGAAACTGTCAGACATTATCATTTATATCAGAGCATACCAAACCAATTAGTCTTAAAGATTTACAATTTAGACAGCAAGGAAGCACGTTGATTGATTACATTATCTTTTAATGAATTACTCTGAAGAATATACACTGAAACATGTTTGTTTTTTATATTGCTGCGACATAAAAAAAAACTATTTTCAAATGTACTGTAGGAAGCAAAACAATCGTGTAATAACCATTCAAGTAAAAATGAAGATAAAGTAAATGTGGCATCTCAATAATAAACTCTACCATGCACTCTGAAATGAAAAACATATTGTGTTTTTTTATTGCTTTATATAAAAATGATGCAAACTAAATGGACAGTTAATGCAGAGGCTTTAAAGCATGTGTCAAACTCGAGGCCCGGGGGCCAAATCAGGCCCGTGGTGGATTTAATTTCGGCCCGCAGGATAATTTCTAATTCCTATTAGATCTGGCCCGCCGGTATATTGCACGCACACCTTCACTCCATCCTGAGGGTCTCCTCCGCTCAGAGCCTGAGCCCAAACATTGATGAACCTGCACCCAAGATGAGATGCCAAGTATCTGAACTAGCATCACAGAGCACCCAAGGGACGGGTGGCGCAGTGGTCTGTGCATCTGATCATCAGATCAAGGGGGGTGCTGGGGAACTCCAGTTCGAAACCCGCTCCTGCCGCCACTGCGTCAGGCCGTTGTGTCCTTGGGCAAGACACTTCACCTGAACTTGCTCCTGTGGGTATTGTCCACAGTACATGTATGATACTAATGTGTACTTGTAAAAGCGCCTCGATGACCTCGAGGCGTGAAGATGGACGGTGTGGCGCAGTGCGCTGTGCAATGATCATCAGATCGAGGGGTGAAACCCGCCGCTAATGCGTCTGTAAAGCCGTTGTGTCCTTGAGCAAGACACTTCACCTGAACTTGCTCCTGTGATGTGTATTTGTAAAGCGCTTTGAGCATCTGGAAAAGCGCTATAATAAATGTCAGGAATTATTATTATAGAGCAGAACACTGAGTTCAATGGATGTTTCCTTCTGCACTTTCTCTCTCTCGACAACAGGGCATGTTTGGTTTTCTCTTTGAGGGAAATAGTTTTGTTGAAGCTGTTGTTGGCCTGTGGGAAAATGTACTCATAAGAAATGACTGCAGATAGAGCCATAAGAAATGAATGCAACTGATTATTTAATGTTGTTTTTATAGGCAATAATTTAAGCTTTGTTAGTTCCAGGTTTAATATGTGCAATAAGTTCATTTCAATAAGTTCTTCAATAAACATTGAACCAGTCCGGCCCTCCACTAGTAGGCCTACCCATTTTTTAACGTTGGCCCACTGTGTATTTGAGTTTAAAGCCACAGTTTGAACACTATCCCTAGAGACTAAACCCTTAAAGAGGATCATAATAGGCCTTGGTGAGTGATGCCAAAAAGTCAATCCATTATCACATTTTCTTTGCAGTCTTTCAAACACCGGCCCTATTTGCAAGGAAGCAGCTTTGGAGAAAATGGTGGCCCAAAGGGAGGGTTGCAGACTGTGCCTCTTTCCGCCTCATCACCCCCGCTATCCCCCAGACAAAAGGAACAACTCTGAGACAACGCAGGGCCAAGAACACAGATGTTGAGCAATCTGTGTGTCGATGAAACATGTCCCCTGCTTTGGCTGCGAAATCGAAGTACAATCGTAAAAGAAATGATTCGGCTGAGAATCCAGAACCCAGGAGCTTTTATTTGCTCACACTGTACTCGCCATATATCTTACAAATCACCACGGCATTTTCCCATTTCTCGTTACTGCATATGATGGTTTTGGTTACTGTATGATGAAAGTAGAAGATTGGAATTGGTGGCAAATAAAAAAAAGAGAAACGCCCGTTGAAATGTCTGACTCCATTGCTCGGGGTGAGATTGAAGCTGTAACCACCTTCCTGTCAGTCTGCAGTCTATAAACTAACTCAGGATGACACCCTGCGTCCATCTGTGCTCAGCCTGTGTTTATTTGATCTTCTACCAGTGCTTCTCAAAGTGTGGTCCGCGGACCACTGGTGGTCCGTGAGTGCCCCCTAGTGGTCCGTGAGTATATTGGTAAAATGTCACATTTTAAATAAATAAATAAATTTCAGTTTTACGCACTCTCGCGGGAATATCTCCGCAATGGAGCGAGCTTAAGTTTCACTTCCGATTGCATGATATAGCCCAGCGCAACACCTTCATCACACATGTTGGCACTTGTTTGTACCATTTTCAGGCGATTTATAATCTGGTCTAGAAAAACGATGTGTTTTTTGATATTTGTGGAGTTAGGTGGTCCGCGAGTGTTTTTTTATTGGTTAAGTGGTCCTTGGTATGAAAAAGTTTGAGAAACACTGTTCTAAACCCACATTATGTGCATAGTAAAATATTGTTGCATGAGTGGGAGCATATTCCTGCACCTCTCTAATCCTCTTATCATCATCTCTGACTCCTAATCTTAGTTTTTCTTTAAATTACAGAACCTAATTACACATCAGTAGAAATTCAGCTGTTTTGCAATGCAGATCGCGTCCATATGTGATGTAACAAAATGTGCTGTGTGTCTCGGGAAGTTAATCCTATCAAATGAGGATAAGTGCAACACAAAGTCTAACACACTCACATCAGCCTCCCGCAGCTGATCTGAACCAACAGGGTAAATGTTTGTGTTGCACCGAGCACGCCTACTCTTAATGTCTCTCTTAATTTAATATGCATAAATCAATGGTGTCATGATACATGAGATGTAGCTTCAACGGCAGAACATAAGATACTTTAACATGTGATGTGAAAACATAATACTTTTATATTTTAGCTATTTCAAAGCGAGTCAAGTCTTTAAACCAAGAAAGGAGCTCTGTGTTGTGACCTTCTTTACTGATGTGAATTACTGCTGCACTTGCCCAGCAGACAGTGGAAAGTTTATCAAAATGCGTCATCCGCTCATAAGGCCACAAATATTGAATTATGTCCAAACGTATCACGGAGGTCGCCTGCATAGCTGTGGCCGCTGTACAGCTGCCAAGCCAGGCTGCGCTTTCCATGGGAATTCTATATTTGCTGTCGGAGTATAGTCGTAAACGAGCAGGTCTCTGTCCGGAGCCTTCCTCTTATTGTTTATCATCCCATCCCAGACCACATTCACCATCTGTAGACCCCTCGACAGGATGGGTCGTCTCTCATTACGCATAGATCTGAGGTGTGACACGGGAAGTGTGATGGAGAGCTGGAAAGAAAGTAGGAAGACGAGAAAGGAGATGCTATATTTCAGGCCTTGACAGACTGTTCTGGGGCATATGGCGGCTGTTGCTCTCACCTGTGGTGTCTGCAGACGGGTCGTGAATCAAGTAAGGCAGCCAAACTACCACATATAGCAGAGGTCAAACTTCATTCTCTCAGGCACAAATTAGATTTACACCGACAGCGATAAGGCGGGATTGGCAGCCCTCTAGAGGCCTTTGGACCATAAGGGGATGTATAACAGCATCCTGAGTCTGCGAGAATGTCTTCAATGACATGTTGACCCAAAATGTTGGGGAAATATTTTCCAAGGTCCATAACTTTGACCCAGTTTATCAGTTATGTCCTGACTGAGCACACGCACCTGTAACCTTGGCTGCTGTGCTCTCAGTGTTCTGTCTCCCTGTTCCTGCCTGGTGGCGTCAGCTGATAGAGGTGTTATGGTTCTATCTTGTTATCCACAATGTTGATTATTCTCTCTGAACTAGCTAAACACACGGGTCTGGGGTAGAGTTCTTCAGAATTGACGTGGCAACTCTACCGTGAAGTCAGAACCTCTGGCTCTTTGACTTGTTTTGTGAATTCTCCGGCCGAAGCTCCAAATAAACCATCAGTGTTTGACATCAAAGCTCCAGCTCTCCTCGTGTCTCTCTGAGTCCTGACTCCATCAGAGCTCCAGCTCTCCTCGTGTCTTTTTGAGTCCTGACTCCATCAGAGCTCCAGCTCTCCTCGTGTCTCTGAGTCCTGACTCCATCAGAGCTCCAGCTCTCCTCGTGTCTCTCTGAGTCCTGACTCCATCAAAGCTCCAGCTCTCCTCGTGTCTCTTTGAGTCCTGACTCCATCAGAGCTCCAGCTCTCCTCGTGTCTCTCTGAGTCCTGACTCCATCAGAGCTCCAGCTCTCCTCGTGTCTCTCTGAGTCCTGACTCCATCAAAGCTCCAGCTCTCCTCGTGTCTCTTTGAGTCCTGACTCCATCAGAGCTCTAGCTCTCCTCGTGTCTCTTTGAGTCCTGACTCCATCAGAGCTCCAGCTCTCCTCGTGTCTCTTTGAGTCCTGACTCCATCAGAGCTCCAGCTCTCCTCGTGTCTCTCTGAGTCCTGACTCCATCAGAGCTCCAGCTCTCCTCGTGTCTCTCTGAGTCCTGACTCCATCAGAGCTCCAGCTCTCCTCGTGTCTCTCTGAGTCCTGACTCCATCAGAGCTCCAGCTCTCCTCGTGTCTCTCTGAGTCCTGACTCCATCAAAGCTCCAGCTCTCCTCGTGTCTCTGAGTCCTGACTCCATCAGAGCTCTAGCTCTCCTCGTCTCTCTGAGTCCTGACTCCATCAGAGCTCCAGCTCTCCTCGTGTCTCTGAGTCCTGACTCCATCAGAGCTCCAGCTCTCCTCGTGTCTCTCTGAGTCCTGACTCCATCAAAGCTCCAGCTCTCCTCGTGTCTCTGAGTCCTGACTCCATCAGAGCTCTAGCTCTCCTCGTCTCTCTGAGTCCTGACTCCATCAGAGCTCCAGCTCTCCTCGTGTTGGTCCAAAGTGTTCAAAAACATACAAGAGCAATAGGAATTGGTGACCTATGCTTTGTAATCAACTTATGGGCAGCAGAACAAGCTTTTAGACACGATATTGAAATTGTTTTGATAGTTTGTAAGCAAGCGGCGGCCAATTAGCACATCCAGCAAAAAGGAGCAACATTAGCTTTCATTGTTTGTTGTCCACCTGTCCAATTTAAGCCGCATATTTACTCCTCTTTCAGCTCCATTTTGGTCTCATCCAACTATTATTCTTAGTGTTGTTTGGTGCTGCATTTCAAAGCTCTTTTTCCGCACTAAAACAGCCGCAATGTTGCCTTGGATGTTTCTACATGTTGTCAAGTTGCTCAGGTTTATCCAATGTTTTTTGAAACATTTTGTTTGTTTCTATTTACATCTTTTTCGAAACTGCATCATGTTTCTCCTAGAGGAAATGTTTTGGGACACTATAATGCATTTCAAGTGTTGGCCACCGTAGCTTAAGGAAAGAAAACGGATATACATATGAAGTGTGGGGGAAACTTCTGTGTAGCAATGCAGGAGGAGTCACCGACTCAAAGGAGAGCTGGAGCTTTGATTTCAAACACTGATGGTTTATTTGGAGCTTCGGCCGGAGAACTCACAAAACAAGTCCAAGAGCCAGAGGTTCTGACTTCACGGTAGAGTTGCCACGTCAATTCTGAAGAACTCTACCCCAGACCCGTGTGTCTAGTTCAGAGAGAATAATCAACATTGTGGATAACAAGATAGAACCATAACACCTCTATCAGCTGACGCCACCAGGCAGGAACAAGGAGACAGAACACTGAGAGCACAGCAGCTAACACAGGTGTGTGCTCAGTCAGGACAGAACTGATGAACTGGGTCACAGTTATGGGCCTTGGGAAATATGTCCCCAACTTGAAGATTAATATACAATTATATATAAAAAACACATGGTAAAAAGCAAAGCATGGTTCTGTTGGATGGAAATAATGTGCAAGGTAACGGAGATTTGCAATAAAAGTGGCAAATCCCAATTATTCTACATAGTTATAGATACGCAAAGTCAGCTCTGAAAGCATGGATGATTTCAACGACATTTACATAATGGGCAGGAAATATGATGCAATCTGAAATCTCTCTCTTTGACGTACTCACAGTATTCACACATAAAACGCATGAAGAACAGAGAAGCTGTAACATCTCCTGGAGGAAGCGTCCCTAACCAGTTGTCGGATTATCTCTTGACCGTTTTGTTTACTAGTATGGAGACATAATAAGTCATTTCCAAGACTTGTCTTACCTCGTGGGAGAAGGATGATCAACATTCCTGCTCCTTCCGCGCTGTGATTACCTTTTAATAACAGTATATTTACTGTATCAGTCAGGCATGTGGAAATTATCTCTCTAATTGCTCCATTAGCATGTGTAGCATCAGCCCCCTCAAAAGCCGCTTCCGTCATTATGTGAAGTTATCTCGTAAATGGAGATCTGCACTGCATGGAAATGTGCGTTTAATTATTTTATTATTATAAGTTATGCAAATATATCACTTCTTCAATGATGATTACATGTCAGCGTAGTCTCTGTTCAGGAGCATCTGTTACGGTAGAGTGAAGCAGGCAGGACACAAATGCAGAATAAACTGATAACACCTTTATTTCAAGGATATGAATAAAACTCGGACAAAACAGAACACTCCCCGGTGAACTCAGTCACCAACAAAAGACGAACCAACACTGAACACAGGAAGAGCCAAGACTAAATACAGGGAGGGGTAATCACAAGACGAGACACAGCCGGGCAGGGGAGGAGAAACACAAGGGCAACAGGTGAACACAATCAGACAACTAGACACACCAGGGAAACTAACGACAGGGGAAAAACACAGGGAGAAGGACCAGACAATATACCAGGAGGAAAACACGACAGGGAGAACAGCAAAACACCCAAAACAAGACATACAAAACGTGACATAACACAATAATCGTAACAGAACCCCCCCCTTCAAGGGACGGATTCCAGACGTCCCGAAAACACCAAAACAGTCCAATAAACGTCCAAAAAAAACAAAAAAAACAATGTCAAGCAGGGTGAGTGGAGGGGGACCGGAGGAGGGACACAAAACTAGGGCCACCAGGGTGGGTGGAGGGGGTCCGGAGGACGGGTCTGGGCTGACAACCCAAGAGCACCGCGGAGGACCCGGAAGGGATCTCGGGCGGACGGCCCGGGGGCAAGACAGAGTCCAAGGTGGGGGTTATGGAGGGGAGAAGGCCACCGCGGGCGAACTCAGGGGGCCGAGCATGAGGGCGAGGACCGCGACCGGGTAAGTCAGGGGGCCGGGCTCGAGGGCGAAGGCCGTGGCTCTCAGGGGGCCGGGATCGAGGGTGAAGACTGCGGCTCTCAGAGGGCCGGGCTCGAGGGCGAAGACCAGCCAGCTCCGGAGGCCGGGCAGGAAGGCGCTGACGGGACAGCGCCGGAGGCCGGGCAGGACCCGGTGTCGGAGCTGGTGGGACAGGCCTCGGCAGGATCCCCCGGAAGAGGACCAGGACACGGGATTGGCAGGACCCCCGGTAGGAGAGCAGTCGGCGGGACCTCCAACGGGACAGGACATAGGGTTGGCAGGACCCCCGGCAGGAGAGTAGACGGGTCTACAATCAGACAACTAGACACACCAGGGAAACTAACGACAGGAGGAAAAACACAGGGAAAAGGACCAGACAATATACACGGAGGAAAACACGACAGGGAGAACAGCAAAACACCCAAAACGTGACATACAAAACGTGACATAACACAATAATCATAACAGCATCACTCTTTAATGGCGTCTGTGGGTTCCTCCTCTGCACATTCAGAAAGTGTTGTGGCTTTTATGGACCCAAGTAAAAGACCTACAGTATCTGTACACTTTTTTCTCCGAGGGCCACATACATTTATACTTTATTATCAGGGTGTACCAAGAAGTCAGTCAAGTGGCTTCAGCTGATTCAAAATGCTGCAGCTCGTGTACTAACCAGAGTTAGGAAAAGGGACCACATTACTCCTGTTCTGGCTGCCTTACACTGGCTCCCTATAGAACACAGGATAGAATTTAAAATTCTTCTTCTCGCCTATAAAGCCCTTAATGGGCAGCCGCCATCTTACCTTAAAGAACTGTAGTCCTGAGTCCTGAGAGGCTTCTCAATACTCAAATTTCCCCTCCTCGACTCCCCTCCTCGGTTCCCCTCCTCGAGACTTAGACCCGCCCACAGGAGATGCGAGCGGAGGATCGAGGAGGGGAAGCAGCAGACGTTTAAAGAAATGAGAACTCCTCTCCTCTGAGCGGTCATTTTAAAGAGACGTCCGTTCATTATTACGTGGCAACAGCTGCATCAGCTGTCGAGTGTTTTGTCATCGCGCTGTATCTCTGTTAGATCAGCTGAACATTGTTCCCCCACATATTTACTTTGAATTCATTGAGAGTGCGGTATAATGAGACAATAACAGGCTACAGATGCGGACACACACAGAAATATATTTATATAAATATATACAATTTAAAGTATGAGAGCACTCTCATAATAACGTAACACTATCAGAGACTGGATATATCCCCCCCTCTCTCTGGTCGCTGAAATGGGGAATTGAAATTACGGGCAAAAAGTTGTATTTACAAGTAGGCCTATTAAAAGTAAGCAGAGGACACCAAACCAACTGAGACCCGTCTGTCCGCCGCATTTACGCACTGTACAACACACACCTACACACTGTACCACACACACCTACACACTGTACCACACACACCTACACACTGTACCACACACACCTACATACTGTACCACACACACCTACAGCTCCTAAAGCAAGCCGTTGTGTATTTTATTATGTGAAGCACTAAATGGTCTTAGAAAAATATGGACTCTTTGTTTGTAGATATCTACTAAACTAAAGCAAATAAAGAGAGTAGGCCTGTTCTACTGAGTGACATATATTATACACACTGCTCTGCTTTCTGCACGGACCTCACAGCTGTTCTCTCTGGAAACATCGCGACGCGATGAAAGCAGTTTCTAAAATAATATCCAGGGGATGCATGCAGAGCTGTCATTGGCTGAGATAAGTCCGGCCGTGCGTCACGCCTCCACCGTTCCACCGAAATGCATCCGTGGAGGAGCCGTGGAGGAACCATCAGTGTATCCTCGGTTATAGCTCCTCCAGAGAGCCTCCTCGACGCTCGATGCTCGATCCTCGGTGTGCATTTAGAGAAATGAGACGTCCTTCAAAATGGCGCTCTGAAATTCATTTCCGGGTCACTACCGGAGGACCGAGGAGTCGAGCAGTCGAGGAGGGGAAATTTGAGTATTGAGAAGCCTCTTTGGACTTCGAGTCGTGGCTGAACCTGTCTCTGCTGTCCTGCCTGACTCTCGTCATGCTGCTTCCCTGATGGCTCCCACAGGATTGTTGACATCCTCGTGGATTCATCTTCCTATTATACACACATGCATTTCCAAACATTTGGTCTACCTATGTTGCAAATGTATTATCTCTTCGATTTACACCCGGCATCTATTGCACGTCTGTCCGTCCTGGGAGAGGGATCCCTCCTCTGTTGCTCTCCCTGAGGTTTCTCCCATGTTCCCTTTAAACTGTGGGTTTTCTCTGGAAGTGTTTCCTTGTACGATGTGAGGGTCTAAGGACAGAGGGTCTAAGGAGAGAGGGTCTAAGGACAGAGGGTGTCGTATTGTCATACTGATATTCTGTACAAACTGTGAAGTCCACTGAGACAAATGTAACATTTGTGATATTGGGCTATATAAATAAACATTGATTGATTGATTGATTGATTGATTGATTGATTGATACAGAAACATATTCGAAGGGCTGGGCCGCTCACTAGAGGAGAGGTTTATTGCCTCATAAGTTCAGTTGTAAGTTAGCAAAATCAATCAAATGTAAGTGAATTATGCTGCAGCCTACAGTACATGACAGCTTTCCATTTTGTTAGCAGCTCATCCTTTAAAACAGAAGCGTCAGATTGCTTATCATAAGAGGAAATAGGAAAGGTATATTTCAAGGTTATGTAAATAAGTTATTGGGCTTTTTTCTTATCAACTTAGATTTGTTAGAACATATTTTCAACTTGAATTGACTGAAAGTGGGCTCATTAACACATGAACACTGCTGTGTAATATGTTTACAGATATATTTAAGAAGTACAAGACAAGCTCAAGTTTCATTAGTGGGCCATACTCCATTATACTTTATATAAAATGGTAGTTTGGACACCCTGGTTTAAGACAAGCAACGTTTGCAAGTTCCTTTTTATACAGGAATATAATTAAGAGAATAATTTGATTAATCAGAAAAGGAGCGTCCCTTCATCCGGCCTTTCCTCTTCAAAGGCATCGGGGGTTTCTTTGATCCAGACTAGTAGTAGCAGGAGATAGGAGGAAGGACCACTGTGCGCTTCAAAGCTTTACCTCTGCCTCTGGGCACTCGCTCTGAAAGATGGATGGTGATGGTCAGGCGC